>NC_137193.1:28811906-28814406 GCF_960531495.2 Zeus faber
CATTGATGCAATTGGAAAAAACGCCGTGGAAGCCGATTGCACGAAATGCCTCTACGCTCTCGCATTCCCTGTAGATACATTGATCTCTAACGCCGTCCATATTTCATGATACTTCATTTGAGCTCATCACGCCTGGGGCCAAGAGTGCGGACAACAATTTATCAGTTCACCTATTCAGTAAAATAGATTACCTGTGTCAACTTTCCCATTTAAAAAATGCATTTTGATGAGCAAAAGTTCTTGCATTGGTTACTTGGTTCCTGACCGTTAGTCTATACAGAAACCTCCTCACCTCCACAAAATACCTCCAGTGAATGGGGAGAATTACAATTTGAAGAATTTTGTGTTCAGAACTAGGCACAAATAGCACCAAGGAACACCAAATCAAGTCGTTTATTAAACGCCAATATACTGTAGATCTTATGCATCATCATATTCTATGGGAAAAACGTTGACAAATGCAATTATATTTTTTGCTTAAAGTAGGAATCACATAAAAAGGAGGAAAACTATGAAAATTATTATTTTTTTACATGAGAGATCACTATGCACCTGAACATTTTAAATTTAAATCTCTTGCACTCTTTTATGATGGAGAACGTGTTTTTGTAAAATTCTTTATATTATTATACATTTTATATAACACATAACAACGTGTCGCCTTAAAAATACTTACTTATACTTAAATTCCATAATTAACTTCATATTAATAAATCAAAAGTTTTGTTTTTAAAGAATATAAAAATTGTCTGTTCAATGTTAATCGTTGCGAAAGTTCTCACAACAACAACTCCAAGCAACTCTGGAAACGAAAAAAAAAAAGTTTCTAGGAGAAAAAGGATGACTCCATACACTGGAGAATTATTGTCTCTTCTGTCAAGTTCCCTCTTAAAGTTAGTGGTCGAAAATCTACCCGATTCGAATGCCTATCCATCTTGGAAAAAAAATAAAAACAAAACAAAACAAGAATATCAAAGAGACTTTTGGCTAAATCAAATTGCCGCATCACATGCTAACAGAAGACAGTCCCCCTTTTTTCAAGATCAGTGCCATCAAACATAAAAACTAAACAAAAACACGCAGCCAAATTGGCAGGCCCCCGACGTCAAAATCTAATAGAGGCGAAATAGGTCTTTGGTGCGTCAGTCTGAGAGGGACTCCAAGCTGTCAGGCTCTTTCAAGGCCGTAAGAAGAGAGCTCGCAAACAAACAGGATCCATATTGCGGGGGCCGCATTCTGAGGAGCCCAACAAGCCAAGCGTGCACGTTGGAACGTTGGAAGCCCCATGCGAGTGAAGAGCGCTGCCCCTGCGGCCATACAATCATCCCTCTAAAGAGCGGCTCTGCTCGGATTGGAAGGAGAACAGCATGTCACTTCACTGAAACTAATGTCCACAAACGCATTAAACCAAAACAATCCCTGGTCCTCCCCACCCCTCCCATGCACTCCCAGGATACCACCTCCCCCACCACCACCACCACCACCACCACTCTCTCCACAAATTCGATTGAGAGGAGTTGATGTGCCATCCTCTGCGTCGTATTAGCGGACCGTAACAGCAAAAATATGCAAGGGGGCATCAAAGCTAAACGTCTCTTACTGTGCCAACCCTCTCTATCTCTCTACAGCCCGGTGACCGGGTCCATGTCGCCAGGCAGCACCTCGCAGATCCTGGCCCGCAAAAAGAGGAGAGGGGTGAGCCCATCTTTTCTCTGCCGCCCGTCTTTTCCCTCCCCTCAGACAGTTCTTGCAGTCGAATCAGAACCTTTTGTTGACGCAAACTTCGGTCCCGTCTTGTGTAGATCATAGAGAAGAGACGCAGGGATCGCATCAACCACAGCCTGTCGGAGCTCAGGAGGCTGGTACCCAGCGCTTTTGAGAAACAGGTAACGGATAATAAACCGGGAAAAAAGGGGTCAACAAGTGACTGGCTTCTTTTTGGAAACTGACGAGCACCAAAGCCACTGCTTATGAAGTATTTGGTGTTTGATTCTTTTCAGGGCTCATCTAAGCTGGAGAAGGCAGAGATTCTACAGATGACCGTGGACCACCTCAAGCTCCTGCACACAATGGGAGGAAAAGGTGTGACGTCTTGTCTTGTTTTCAGCTCAGTCTGACCGTCCATCCTTCATATCCCTCTTTTAGCTGCTTTGAGTAGCTGGTGATCTCTGCTGCTTTCTCTCTCAGGTTACTTTGACGCCAGGGCCCTGGCGGTGGACTACCGAACACTGGGCTTCAGGGAGTGCGTCGGGGAGGTGGTCCGGTACCTCAGCTCCCTGGAGGGAGGGGCGGAGCCACCGGACCCCATAGGCGCTCGCCTGGTGTCTCACCTCTCGCACTGTGCGAGCGAGCTGGACCCCCTCCTGCTCCAACCGCAGCCCGCCTCCACCCTGCCCTTTCCCCCCTGGCCCTGGGCCTCCTTCCCCCAGATCGCCGCCGCCCACTCACCGGCCTCACCCTCTTCCTCTCCTTCCTTCCACGTGGGGCGGAGGGAGCTGGC
>NC_137193.1:28821906-28859406 GCF_960531495.2 Zeus faber
AATGATCTTAACAAGTCTACAAGTCATGCCCCATCCCTCCGTGTCCCGTCCCCACACTGTTTTTAGTTCTTTTATTTTGAAGTATGGGGCACGGCGATCGGGGCACACAGAGAGCCGTGTTCGATTCACACACATAAAAATATATTTATTATTCCCATTACTTACTGTATAATTTCTCATTGAAATGTCATCCTTGTGCATTTTGGAGGCCTCTCTCTTTTTTATCCAATCAAGCCAATCTCAGTTGACTGACGCGTCCCCGACTGATGATTTTTTCGGGGGGCAGCCCTATTGTTTTTATTCATGTTTCCTAGCTGAACGAAACAAAAAAAAACCTGTGCGTCACACATGGCAGCTTAAAGCCCCCGCCCCCACCCTTATGCGTTCCTTGCGTACGTTCCTTGCGTACGTTCCTTGCATACATTCCTTGCGTACGTTCCTTGCATACATTCCTTGCGTACGTTCCGTGACTTTTTTACTCCCCCCGACCTGCCGGATCTGCAACCTCTGTGTTCCGGCAACTCCTGATTTACAAATTTAGCACTGGATATCAATATATATATTTTTTTTCAATGAATGATGGATCAAGGATAGAACAATGTTTAAAATTAACAATTGTATCATCATATCACAAGAGATGCTGTGCAAAGAGTTTCATAAAAGTCTGGAGAAAAGGAAGGTAAAAGTTCAAACAAGTTACAGTACTTTGGAAAATAATACTGGTCAAAATGTAAAAGTAACTTTGAATGAATTAATATTTTATTTATTTGTGTTCATGGTTTTTATAGTTAGTTTGTATTTAGGAATTCTAAGAGCAGGGCCAGTGTGCATGATGCATATTTCCGTAATTAAACTGTAATTCAATCCAGGGTAGGGTAGACAGTATTTAAATAGAATGCCAAAGGCCTTAAATAATTTATCCTGTCCTCGTGATAAAAAACCCTGTGTGTGTGTGTGTGTGTGTGTGTGTGTGCGTGTGTGTCTGTGTGTGTGTCTGTGTGTGGGCGTGCGCACGCGCGCGTGTGCGTGTGTGTGTGTGTACATGCCTACCATGGCCATGCTTCATAGAGGCCTGCAGTGTATTGGAGAAGCCTGAGGTCACACCGGGGTTAGATTTCACTTCTTTCATCCTGGGTACCGTCCAGCTGAATTTTAGGTGGCACTTGTATCTATTGAAACCACAGTAGTAAATAAACAAATGTGTCAACCTGTGACATCAATAGGATATTATAGATTGTAATATTTGCGCAAACCTTTTACCCCTAACACACACACACACACACACACACACATTATACCTTATAGTATCAAGGGACGAGCGTTCGTTGACATAGGTGAAGAACTGGCAGTAGGGGTCCAGGGTGCAGGTCCTCTGGCACTCCTCATGGTCGCTGATGAACAGGGAGCCATAGTCCATACCAGGAAAGTCCACGTCATGGTACAACTTGAACTGACAGTGTTCTAGGTATAAAGGTACAGAGAGAAAACAAATCACAGAAAGCACGAAGCAAAGCACAAAAATACATTTGATAAACTGGTCGTTATCCCCCCCCCACCAGGCTTGTTGCAGGCTTTGAGGGAGTATCCCGAGGTGACGCCCTGCAGTGGGTTCTGAACATTGGGCAGGCCAGTGGTGGTGCTCTTCAGGTAGCAGTAGAAGTTTCTGATGGTGGGGGCGTAGGAGGGAGAGAGAGGAGGAAGAGAGAGAGAGGGGTTTGATGCAATTGCTCTTATGCAATGAAAATGTATTTGTAGGTCATACAGGGGCACACATTTGAGTTAAAGATGAGAAAATATACTTACAATAAAACACTCTTGCAGAGCACATATGATATGTCCTCACATTCAATGTCAATAACTAGATTGAAACAGATTATTTTGGTGAAAAAGCATGGAAATCAGAAAAATGCAGGATCTGAGTAATGGGAAGTTGGGGCTGGAGAGTTTAATTCCTCACCAGCCCCAAGCTCTACATCAAAAATTTAGTTTCTTGTTTCCAAAAACATAAAACATTTAATCAGAAAAATAAAAAAGCAGGAATGCAGTGTAATCACATTGGGGAGGGTCATTTTGAAGAAGGTTCAAGCTCTACAGACACAACAAATCAGTAAGAAACACAAGTGTAGAGGATGTGGGTTGGATTAAATGTTGTGGATGATCATTAGATCAAGGTGTGTTCCTCCACACCTCACTCCATTTTTCCACAAGACAATTTCAATATAGAAAGAAGGCAAAAAAAAAGGATATGCATATTTAAAATTGAAGACGGGGCAGGAATACAAAATAATTCCAAATAGAAAACTGTGGTGTGGGGATGGTGTGGTTTGAGCAGCCACACCCGACCTGGGTCGGTGGGAGTGGCTGCATACCTGTTGCTTGTTGGTGGGTCTAACAAGCAACAGGTAAAGCCCCCATCCACACACACACACTCAGGAGAGGAGCCCTTGTCATGACACGTGTCCATCTGC
The DNA here is from genome assembly GCF_960531495.2 of Zeus faber. Lineage (NCBI taxonomy): Eukaryota > Metazoa > Chordata > Actinopteri > Zeiformes > Zeidae > Zeus > Zeus faber. The sequence continues at coordinate 28,824,375 of NC_137193.1, forward strand.
TCCACGGCTTGTTACACCGAGCCCACTCTCTACGATGAACTGGTGTGTCTGCAACCCGCTCTTCTGTGTGTCTGTGCCAGAGGTCCCTGAAAACGCCACTTGAGTGGCGTGTGGTTGGCAAAACTGCCACAAAAACATAGACATGCATTTCTCCTTTAATAATAATAGCAATAATAGAAACTCATGTGTATGTAATCATTTCTCGAAGAAGACAGACAATAAATTCAAAAGCATTTTTAATATACTGCATCACATTCTTTCATGTATCTTTATTCCGTACTGACCTGTGGTGCTGTGCCTTTATATTTAATAGGAAAGGGTCAACATAACAGTATTCAAAATCATTTGAAAACAACTTCATTAGCTCATTCATTAGACAGAAATGTGACATTTTCAAGCATCTGGAACGACACAATGTTGACACAATTTTGCTTTTGTTTTATCCTCTGATTTCACAGCTTTGAAGAGCATTTCTATATCAAACATACGACAATAATGGCTGCGTACCTGTTGTCTGTGGTCCAGTCCGCCCTGATGAAGGTAAAGAAGAGGCAGGCTGGGTGCTCGGTGCAGAGCCGCTGACAATGCCCCACGTCGGGCGAAAAGACAAACGTCAAATCGGATCCCGGGAAGTTCACATTCTCCTGCAGGTTGCGCACGCACTCAGGTTTTCCTTGGACATGGGAGCCACAGAGTTTTATAAAAGGAGGAAGAAATGTATCCCACAAGTAAACAATTGATTCTTGGGTCTTATTATTATTATTATTATTATTATTATTATTATTATTATTGAATTGCTTGTGGTTTCCCACCGAGTTGAGTGTTGCAGGGTTTGAGGGAGTATCCGGAGGTGACGCCCTGCAGTGGGTTCTGAACATTGGGCAGGCCAGTGGTGGTGCTCTTCAGGTAGCAGTAGAAGTTTCTGATGGTGGGGGCGTAGGAGGGAGACAGAGGAGGAAGAGAGAGAGAGAGAGAGAGAGAGAGAGAGAGAGGGGTTTGATGCAATTGCTCTTATGCAATGAAAACATATGGGGGCGCATTTTTCTGAGATAAAGATGAGAAAATACCCTTGTAGAGCACATCTGTCCCCACATTCCATGTCAATAACTACATTGACACCGATTATTTTGGTGAAAAAGCATGAAAACCAGAAAAATCCTCCGATTTTTTGTCAGATTTCACAGCTTTTGAAGAGCATTTCTACATCAAACATATGACGATAATCCCTGCGTACCTGCTGTCTGTGGTCCAGTCTGCCCTGATGAAGGTGAAGAAGAGGCAGGCCGGGAGCTCGGTGCAGAGCCGCTGACAGTGCTGCACGTCAGTGGCGTGTTCATATTTCAGGTCTGATCCCGGGAAGTCCACATTCTCCTTCAGCTCTCGAACACACTCTGCAAAAACACACGCTCAAGTATAAATACATATTTTGAAATATTTCATCCTTTTCCCCTTACCGTTCCTTTCATTCACCTTGACTAAAACCGGTCCCAAAGAGACAGAGCAGAGCCAGGACGTGAAGATATGCGCCCATTTTCCAGGAGTGTGTGATGCCAGCATGTGATGGTCTTTTAAACTCTGCTTTGCATTGATCAAATAAAATCATTCACCTCCAACAAACCCAGCTACCCCTCAAAACCCATGCACCGTATTGACTTTTGTCGGGAATACACAAAACCTTGGGCAAGTCACCACATGGAGCAATACAAATTGTCTGCCAAGTACCCCTGAGCAATGCACTGGAGCCAATCAGCACCAGGGGCCCCGGAAATCACACTGATAACCATATATGGTGAGGTTGTATTTGCTTGGATCTCAAGGCAAGAGATTTAACAGGCTCAGGTACTCAGATCTTAAAAATATAAATAGTGAAATGTGAAACATTAGCAGTGTTACCAAAGTAAAACTGATCAAACCCTACCACCGCAGTGGGGGTGCCAAGTGTGGATTCCAAGAACATTCGTGATCTAAATGGAATAAAAGCTGACTGTTACCATGGAAATGTTTACCTCACTGGCTGAAGGGTACATTCAAATTTTCAGCTGGACGCACAAACGCTGATATTTATATCCAGTTAAATTGTATCTATGGATGAAATTCATATTGAGGGTATGACCCTATGTCCCCATTCTCACCCAACCTTGAATTTAATAGACCATTCAATAGAGAAAATGTGAAACCAGTATCCCTTTTTATTTTGTGCTAGTCAGAATGAAATATAAACCCATGTTTTTAAAATGTTAATACATCCATTTAATACACCTGAACTTCATTGGATCATCAGTGGAGCTGTATATCAACCCCCAGAACCAGTGCTCCTTGGGCCACTGAGCTGTTTGTCGGGCTGCCTGTTCTGCAGCGGGGTCGTAGGTCAGCTTGGTGACCTGGGATTTGAACTCGCTCTGAAAACAACAGGAGTAGAAACCATTATACAGGGAGCTCCAGTTTCTCCAGTTTCTTCCTCTTCCTTCAATAATAAACTTCATTTGTATAGCACCGTTCATAGACATGTAACTCAAAGCGCTTAAAAGGAGGCCATCTGTTTGTGACGATAAAAGCAGAATGCATTTACAAGGTAGAATAAAAAAAGAATCCAAGAAATTTTCAAAGGGGTAAGAACAAACTTTCCGAAGAGAATTATTTTCTAATTTAAATCGTCTTGACTTTTATTATCATGACACCCAAAATGGAAAAAGAAAATACATATAAACCCATGTTCTAACTTATTTTACCTGCGTTGTCTTTCTTTCTAATTACTGTTTCTTTCTCATCCACTTCCTAGAATCGTATAAACACACATACAAACAAACATTCACCGTGGGTTTCTTACGCTGTTGGCCCATAATCATTGCCGTCGCTTTTCCTACATCCCATCTCTTACCTCTAAACTCTTTTTTAAACTCTTCTTTTTGGGCTCTAAAGGCTTTTTAAACATTAAAATAACAAAAATCGATATAAAAACAACAAAGGCCGTGCTGAAAAGAAAAGTCGTTAGCATTCACTCCGAAAGCACCGCCAGAGCCTCTCCAATATTCTTTGGTTCCATATTTTGGGGCATAGTTAAAAAAGGCCGCACCTCCAGTCTTCTTGTGAGTGGTGTGTTGTACTTCTAACAGGCCGGCAGTGGAAGACTGAGCGCTCTAGATGGAGCAGGGAAGACCGGTCATTCTGTAATGAAGGCTGCTCCCAGGCCATTTAGAGCTCAGTGTAAAATCTATTCTAAAGGAAACTGTGAGCCAGTGCAGCGTAAGTAAAATTGGAGTGATGTGTGTTCCTTCCTCACATAGAGCATAACCAGTGGTCTGCCAAGGGCCCCCAATCTGCACCAGGGGCCCCAGAGTGAGCACACCTTTCATGTCCGTTAGAATGACTTTATCATAGCCACGGTAAAGCGAGGTCAGTGAGTTTTAATTCAAATGTGTCCAAATATATTGTAGATCACCATTATATGGTGCACACGTTATAAGTTGTTTGGGTATTTGTTTGGATCTCAAGGCAAAGAGATTCAATAGCCTCAGGTACCCTGATCATAAAAATATAAACATTTTATTTGTATAAAGATTTGAAAAGTTGGCAGTGTCACCGACTTTGAACCCGGGGTGTGTTTTTATAGGCTTTTCTACTGATGGCTCTTTCTACTTTCACAGTTTCTGTTGAGTTTGTAACACCCCCCAGTGGAATGATGGACAAACAGCAGGTCCAAAAATGTGAGAAGAAGTCGGGACGTAGAAACGTGGCGTTTTGAAAAGGACATTGAGACATTGTTTGCATCAGCCACAGTCAATGTAATGCGGGGCTCTACAGATTATAAACTTTACATAAAAAAACAAGTAAAAATCAATTTTGAGGTTCAGTTTTATTTTATTTTATTTTTTTATTGCCGGCATTGATATCGCTTCCATCAATATCTGTGATAAATCACAAAACATTGTACTTTCAGTGTCTAAATCAACCACAAAGTCAAAAGGAGATAAGTGCCCAGAAACAGTAGTGCAGTGTAAAGGGTGATAAATGTTGAGGGGTTTGGGGCATCTCTCAGATGTCTTTCAGTGTGTCTTGGCCCTGGGGGTTCTCCAGCCAGTTCGGGGGCCAGCTGGCCTTGATGCTGGGCCGATCCTTTAGCAGACCATAATAGGCGGCCAACTTGGGATAGCGCTCTGCGGAAAGACTAAAGAAAAGGAAAACAGTTCATCGCGCACATATTCACCGTCATTGATCTAAAATGCCCACCCATTCATAGAGCCCCAAGATGTCCACCTACCCGAAGCGGAAGAGATAGGCGACGCTCGGAAAAACAACCACGTCAACCATTGAGAAGCTATTCCCCGCAAGGCAAGAGCCTGTCCCCAACTGGAAGACAGGAAGGTGCTGTTTGTCTTTCTGGCTTTGGACATATCCATTAACAATGTAAGAGATAGTGTTCAGCCAGCCGGTCGGTATTGCACAATAACGATCGAGAATAATGACCGGCTGGCTGCACTTAATGCTGCTTATTGCAGGGCTGCTTACTGATACATTGACACTGAATATTGATTTGAATGGATTTTATGACGAGTATGCCTAGTTTAAGAGCTTACATTAAGAAAAATAGTCAACAGCAACTGAGCTGCTCCAACTTGTTAAACTACTCGCTCTACATGAGACTAACCTATTCACTGTGAATAATCTTAAATTCTACATTGACAGTAATCATGACATGAGACATGCTTCACGGGACGTTTTGATGTCGGCATTCTTGCCTTGAAGTCTTCCGTTGTAGTTTCTACGTAGCGTCTCAAGGTGGCGCCACTAGCTAAAGTTATCAAGAGCATGTAGGTGGGGCGATACATTGGGCTGGAGCAGTGGTTGCCCATGGCAACGGTCAATATTAAAAGATCAGCGGTCTGTTCTGCAATAACTAACGCTGTCGACCAATCACAATAGAATATAATGTATAATGTTGAACAATTTGATTTAATATATGGCTGTGGGGTCTACCTTCTGGAGGTAGCCCTCCCAAAGCCTGAGCTCAGCGGTCAACGCCTCTCTGTTTCTCTTCAGGGCTGATTCGTGCCTCTCTCCTTCGGGGACCTTCCAGTTATAGTAGATAACATCGCCTGCAACAACAACAGGAAATGGAAAAACCAGTGAAGGTACAAACATCACTACCAAAGTTATATTTCTGCCCCATCTACGTTCCGTGGAATTTCCTCTCTGCCGTGCTGATTGTCCTAAATGCAGGGTCAGTTGTGAATGATAACATAAGGAACCATGTTGGGGGCGGGAAAGTCTTGATTTGGGAGTTTCTTTCAGCGGAGACGCGGCTCAGTGTTGGTTCACATGCGGGAGATGTTGCAGAGGAGTCACACATAAACTTTTGCCGCTTCAATGTCATGACTCTCGCCTTGGACGTCAACATGACTATGTGTTTACAGTGAAGCACAGTAGAGCATGACGGTGTTGTGGGTTTAATGCATGAAGTAACATGTACGATGCATTGCTTTGGTTCCTCTGCTGTATAATTGGGCTCCTGGGAAAACAGTTGAGGAGGTGAGATTGCACAGGCATACACTGGGGGGAGGTTTCAGGTTCAAGATGTCTGTCCCACCGTGTTTCAGGTCTGCCACGCCCCGCTGAGTGCTCGGATCACCCGCACCCGAACGTCATTGGCCACGGGCACCCTACACAACTTTCACAGTAGTCAGATCGCTGTACTGCTCACACAGGACAAGTTTGTCTTGTGATCGGGAATCTTGTAGTTATGCGTTAAATGACTGATTGGCGACGGGGTGTCACACATTACAGGATATTTCACCAGGAGAGAATCCTGGACGAGTCTGTCAGGTCTCCAGACGATGTTTTGTCACAATTTATTTTGCTCCCCCTGTTTTTCTGTGAGTTAGGGCGTTTAATATTGTATTTCTGTTTGATTCTGCAGACTAATTGAGCTTGTTCTTTTGTAGTTAATGTGGGTTTTGTTTATAATTTTGACCTCAGACCACGTCTCCTCATTTGCTTCCAATATGGCAATTCTAGATTTTTTTTTTGTAAATAAATGTTATTCATTGTCCCACTCATGTATTTCAGCAGCTCTTTCATGCCATGTGTGGTCCATTTTTGCGACGGTTTTGGTTAAACCTGCTGTTACACTATGTTCTCCTAGACTTTTAAAGTTTTTACCAAGGGGCCTCGAGAGGTTTAACAATGCCGATTAGAGCTGTCTTTTATCATGAAATAAAGAGGCTCAAAGTCTAAATGTTGGACCTCTTCCTGTTATTCAATAATGAAATCACAACAGAGGAAACTGGCCTTTGAACGCTGTGCAGTCATTTTCCACTTCTGCCTTGTGTGGTCAGTGAATGTAAAGCCTGTATTTTTCCTTTATAATGCGGACCTTCCTTAATTGAAAGTAATTATATGATCTGATTTGGGTGTAAGGTGACGTGCCACATACCAATCTTCTGGTACAGCGCAAGGCCCTCAAACATGTGCTGGTACATCAGCGCCTGTTCTGCAGCGCTGTCGGGGATCAGCTTGGTGCCCTGGGATTTGAACTGGCTCTGCAAACAACCCGAGTAGAAACCATTAGACAGGGAGCTCAAGTTTCATGTTGCTATGGCGATGGTTCTTCTGTTTACTTGACTTCATGTTGCCCACAATAGATGCAGAGTTCCCTTCATGTATGACACTTGAATCAAGGGGGGGGGGTTGAGTTGGTTTCTTTTGGGGTTTTTTTTAGCAGTCCACACCTTACCTCAAGGTACATGCATGCAGCATAGGACTCATTCAGAATGTTGTTTCCATGCTTGAAAGAAGGAAGCTGTAAGGGCAGAAAAGTACAAATAAAATTTGATTAATTTCTTTTCAAAGAGAAACCAGCATTTCATAAGTAGAACATTGATCCAAAATAGAGGAAATGCAAATGGTCCAATCTGGAGTTTTATCTTGAAGAATACAGTCTGAAAAGTGTGGGGTTGAGAGCCTACCTGATCCAATACCTGAACTCCTACCCGGGTTCAGGTATTGGATCAGGTAGTAACTTCGAGTAACTCATCCCCTGTTATATCAGGTTGGGTCATTATTGACTTGATATTCACACTGTCGAGCCAAAATGGCACAAAATATATATGCTGATGAAACCATCAGTATGATGTTCCCTGACCTGTGACCTCCCTGATCTTTTATTTTGACAGTTCTCAAACAAGCCGCCCACCTGAGGATGGAGTGTCCCCTCATCATAGAAACAAGACCATCACTGGACACCCTACCCTGTCAGTTTTATGTACTTACACCTGTATTCATTTTCACTACTCAAATTAATAATAATAAAAAACACTATTGGAGTATCTGCCACCCGTATAAAACATGTGTACATGATACAGTTATAGAAACTACAAAAGCTTGGTTAATAAGAACTGTGTGAAATTGAATGTCCACAAATGTTATATTCAAGACAGTTTACTGACCATGTCATAGACTACAAAGTTCTTTAGTAGGAAGAATAAAAACAAAAAAATCATTCATGGTATTTTTCCTTTAAAACCTTCAAAAATGCACTGTTATTTTGGGCTGTTTTGACTTGACATTGAAAATTTCATTTACTGTATGTGATTGTCTTCCTGGCTGAAAAAACAGGAGGGTGCAAATATTGCAGGTACAAAAGCTGTTTTACTGAATAATGCATTCACCGCTTAAGTTTCTTTTCAGACACTTCAAACACTGTTACCAGCTCATATTTTGGGCCATTTAGACTTGACATCAAGAATTTCACACTTCACACACTCACCTGGTGTGAAAAAGGAGGGGGATGCAAATTTCGGCAGGTAATAATATACACATCTGCGGAATAATGCATCCACACTGCAACTTTATTTCTCTTTGAACCAATTGGTTTTATCAGCATATATTATATTTTGGGCCATTTGGCCAAATTTGGCATTTTCCGCATTTAAAAACACAGAGTTTGCCCTAAAAAAACATTGATACTCTAAACGTGCGGTGCACGCAGTTCTCGCGGGGCATGCAGAATTCCACATAACACCTGTTAGTGTGGCGGACCACCACTAACGCACCACTGCATTTCTAACACAGTTTCTGATTTGTAAAAGTACTGTAATCTATTTGTGAAAACAGCAGCTATGTGGATTTTACTGTATTTTTACCACACATTTACCACATAAAACCAAGTATATTTCAAAAACGACAGTACTTATAGCTGTCAAACCTGGAGTAGATTAAAATAAGAAACCCATATTGCATTTCTTACAGTTTCTGATTTGTGGAAGTATTGTTCTATTTGTGAAAATGCAAAAAAAGATGATTTCACTGCTTTTCCCCCCAATCCAGACCACATTGGACCAGGTCCATATCAAAAACCACTATATGACTGGTCAAACCTGGACTACATTATCCCAGAGAGGCTAAAGATTCTTTAAGACACAGTTTGAGATTTGTGAAACTTTTATTCAACCCTGAGGGGGAAAAAAAAAAAGAGAAATATCAACGCTACAGTATTGCCACGACATGGCCTTTTTTGGTTGCTGGTTTTTGCTTACTTTACAAGTCCATTGACTTCATGATTGTCATGTAGATCCTGTCTTTCTCACTTAAAAAAAAGTTAAAAAAAACATTATTTTTACCTTGGTCAATTTACTCTTCAAATTCGTCTTTCAAATAATAAAATGACTGTTCTCTCACCTTTCCTCTAACTGGCCACGGTCAACCTCTCTCACTTGCTTCTGCCAATGTTCATTTCCTCACTTTTGCCAAAGCCTTTACCGTGGCTAAGTTAGACACGAGTGCGCTTGTTCTTCATTCGACCTAGATATGAAGACATTTTTTGAAAAGCTTTTCATCGATACTTCCTCACAACTATCTACGCTTGATTGAAAAAAAAAAAAAAAAAAAACCACGTGTGGTGAAAATACAGTAAAATCCACATTGCTCCTGTTTCACAAACATTACTTTCGCAAATCACCAACGGTGTCACAAACCCAACATGGACTTCTTACTATAATCTAGTCCGGGTTGGACGGCTTTCAGTGCCGTAGTTCGCCAACTACAAGTACAGATCTCTGAATTCGAATGCACCGTGAACGCTTGTGAATCTGCCGCTCACTTCAGCGTTCGGCTCAATCGGAAGCTGCGGCACCGTCGGCGTCGTTTACCCTCCCCGAGCCCCGAGCCGCGGGCTTGCGCCCTACCTGACCCCGCGGGTTGACGTCCAGGACCTCCTGCGACTTGTGCTCCGCTTTGTCGAAGGAGAGCAGCTTCTGCGTGTACCCCCGCAGACTCTTCTCCTCCAGGGCGATCATGATCCTCCAGCAGGGAGGGGAGCCGGAGCCCCACAGGAGGGTCATGTCCGTGGCCATGGTCCGTGGGTCGAGCCGCTGAACCTCCGGCGCCGTGAGACCGAGACGGCGATCGAAGCGCCACCCGCCCACGGTGGTGACGTCGACTCCACAGTAGGTGGAGTTTCTCCCGTCGACTCCACCTACAGCGGAGTCGACGGGAGAAACTTTATTTCGACGTTGATTGTTGGGATCATGGCTATGATTACAATTGCCATTTATTCATTTATGAATCCATTTTCCAGTTTGATTTTCTATTGTCAATAGTGGCTGTCGTAGTAGTGATATCGTCTCGGATCTTGCATATCTTTGTCTGGTGACCTTGGAAATGTTTAACTCAACTCTTCAAGTCGTATAACGTTTTTATTGAATATACTGCAGAGGGGGTATCCCGTAAAACATTTTTTTTTGTTGTTTTGGGTTTTTTTAAATGCAATATGAATGTGGAAAATATTTTTCAAAAGTTCAAGAAACTCACTGTGTATACGTTGAGACCAGTTTGGACTAATTCTATCAATCAATCCTGGGAACTGGTGAAAATGTAACAGGTCTACTGTAATAATAATAATAATAATAATAATAATAATAATAATAATAATAATAATAATAATGTCATTCATCTAGCCACTGGAGGCGCAAAAGCCAGTGTTTCATCAGTGCGGGTCCCAAGCCCGGATGAAAAAAGTAAAAAGCCTGCCAAATCAAACATGCGGACAACAAATCTGATTTCCATTCCGGATCGGTGGAGGCCCGGGTTAACGACGACCGCCACTGGTGCCCTAAGCCATCAGGGGGCGAGTGGAAATTGTGCCACTGTCGTCCGAAGAAGAAGAAGAACAAGAAGAAGAAGAAGAGGAAGAAGAAGAAGAAGAGGAAGAAGAGGAAGAAGAAGAAGAGGAAGAAGAGGAAGAATAGGGGGAAGGCGTGTGCGGAGACAGCAGGAGAGGAAGAAGCGTAGGAGAGTAGAGTTGAGAGTAGGAGCTTTGAACGTTGGCACTATGAAGGGTAAAGAGAGAGGTGGCTGACATGATGGAGAGAAGGAAGGTAGATGTACTATGTGTACAAGAGACCAGGTGGAAGGGGAGTGAGGCCGGGAGTATCGGAGTCGGTACAAACTGTTCTACCATGGAGTGGATGGCAGGAGAAATGGGGTAGGGATAGTCTTGAAGGAAGAATATGTCAAGAGTGTTTTGGAGGTGACTAGAGTGTCGGACAGAGTGATGAGCATGAGGCTGGAAATTGATGGGGTGATAATGAATGTGGTCAGTGCATATGCTCTCCAAGTTGGGTGTGAGATGGAAGAGAAAGAATAATTCTTTAGTCAGTTGGATGTAGTGGTGGAGAGCGTCCCTAAGGGAGAGAGAGTGGTCGTTGGCGCAGATCTCAATGGGCATGTTGGCGAAGGGATCAGAAACATAAGTGACGAGAAGGTGATGGGTAGGTATGGTGTCAAGGAGGAATGTGGAAGGACAGATGGTGGTGGATTTCGCCAAAAGGATGGAATTGGCTGTTGTGAATACCAGTGACATGCGGTAAGGTTCGTGGATGGTGAGGCACAGAATTTTTCTGCCGGATTTACAAATATACGAACCCAATAGCCAACCCAAAATCTTAAATTCACCATTCGGGTGGCAGCATTGACATTAACCCCTGGTTGTGTTTCATATCTCATATCAGCATTCTTTACACACACATAGTTAAGGTATTTGGCCAAGGAAGAACGTTAATTTTATAGCGGCTCAGAGAAAGAGCGCATTTGCTCCGCACCCTCCGTGTGTTCTTAATTTGCCATCGCAATTCCACAATTACTATTAGCATTCAATTAATTACATACTCATTCAATACAAAAAAAGGATATACTGCAGTGTATGCATGGCATTATTTTTGCTTGTAAATGAAGTCCATTCTCCTATCCTTCTGGACAAAAATCTCCGTGTGTTTGTTGTAAAAGTTCTCCTTATCTTCCTTTAGTTTTAAAAGTCTCTCCGTCTCAATGGAGATTATTGACGCACACTTCAGTGAGGCAGAGGTACTGGCTGCCTCACCTCACCTTTTTCATTGCATTTATGTCAGTTAAGCAAGACTAAATTTGTTATACACATTCACGAAATACGTGACCTATTTTATGGAAAGTGAGGACATATAATGAAAGTGTCTACAAACATAACATTGGTGACAAACAGTGAGAATGCAAAAGGCGTATGAGCTCAACCCAGTTTGCGAAGGATTGCGCAATCTGAGATGACGTATTTCAAGAAGAGGGAGGAACACAGGGTGACATACAAGAGTGGAGGAAGGTGCACACAGGTGGACTACATCTTATGCAGGAGGTGCAATCTGAACAAGATAAGTGACTGCAAAGTGGTGGTAGGGGAGTGTGTTGCTAGGCAGCATCGGATGTTGGTCTGTAAGATGACTCTGGAGGCCTGGAAGAGAAAGAGAGTGAATGAAGAGCCAAAGATAAAACGGTGGAAGTTGAAATAGGAGTGTTGCATGCAATTTAGGGAAGAGGTAAGGCAGGCAATAGGTGGGAATGAATGGTTACTAGATGACTGAGAACCAACTGCAGAAGTGGTGAGGGGGACGGCGAGGAAGGTTCCTCAGTACGTCATGCGGGAAGAGGAAGGAAGACAAGGACTCTTGGTGGTGGAATGAGAAAGTACAGGAGAGCATAGAGCAGAAGAGGTTGGCGAAGAAGAAATGGGATAGTCAGGGAGATGAAGAAAGTAGACAGGAGTACAAACTGATGCAGCGCAAGGCGAAGAGAGAAGTGGCAAAGGAAAAGGCATACGACGAGTTTTTTGAGAGGTTGGACAGTAAGGAAGGAGAAAAGGATTGTACCGAATGGCAAAACAAAGGGACCAAGCTGGGAAGGATGTACAGCAGGTTAGGGTGATGAAGGATAACGATGGGAATGTGCTGACTAGTGAGGAGACTGTGTTGAGACAGTGGAAGGAGTACTTTGAGGAGTTGATGAATGAAGAAAATGAGAGGGCGAGAGGAGTGGATGATGAGGGGTTAGTAGATCAAGAAGTGCAGCAAATTAGCAAGGATGAGGTGAGAACAACATAAAAGAAGATGAAGAACGGAAAGTCAGTTGGCCCAGATGACATACCTGTGGAAGCATGGAAATGTTTAGGTGAGGTGGCAGAGGTGTTCCTAACGGGACTGTTTAACAGCATCCTGAAAAAGGAGAGGATGACGGAGGAGTGGAGAAGAAGTGTACTGGTACCCATCTTCAAGAATAAGGGAGACGTACAGAGCTGTAGTAACTACAGGGGAATAAAGCTGATCAGTCACAGCATGGAGCTATGGGAAAGGGTAGTGGAGGCAAGTGGTGGGGATCAGCGAGCAGCAGTATGGTTTCATGCCAGGAAAGAGTACTACAGATGCAATGTTTGCTTAAAGAATGCAAATGTAAAATACAGGGAAGGCCAGAGGGAGTTGCACTGCGTCTTTGTGGATTTAGAGAAAGCATATGATAGGGTGTCAAGAGAGGAAGTGTGGTATTGCATGAGGAAGTTAGGGGGGTGCAGGGAGGTACGTAAGAGTGGTACAGGATATGTATGAGGGCAGTCAGACAGTAGTAAGGTGTGCAGTAGGTGTGACGAAGGCATTCAAAGTGGAGGTGGGATTGCATCAAGGATCAGCTCTGAGCCTTTTCTTGTTTGCAATGGTGATGGACAGGTTAACAGATGAACTCAGGCAGGAGTCTCCGTGGACTATGGCATGCATTAGAGAGAAGAGGAGTGAGAGTCAGCAGGAGTAAGACACAATACATGTGCCTGAATGGGAGGGCGGGCGGCAAAAAGCTGAGAATGCAAGGAGTTGAGGTGGAGAAGGTGGATGAGTTCAATACTTGGGGTCGACCATCCAAAGCAATGGAGAGTGTGGGAGAGAGGTGAAGAAGAGAGAGGTGAAGTAAGAGAGTAGTAGGCAGGGTGGAGTGCGTGGAGAAGAGTGTCCGGAGCTGTCTGTGACAGAAGGGTTCCAGCAAGAGTGAAGGGGAAGGTCTACAGGACGGTAGTGAGACCAGCTGTGTTGTACGGTTTAGAGGCAGTGGCACTGACAAAAAGGCAGGTGGCTGAACTGGAGGTGGCAGAGTTGAGGATGTTGAGATTTTCATTGGGAGTGACAAGGATGGACAGGATCAAGAATGAGTACATTAGAGGGACAGCTCAGGTTGGACAGTTTGGTGGAAAAGTGAGAGAGGCCAGACTGAGATGGTTTGGACACGTGTGGAGGAGAGATGAGAGTTACGTTGGGAGACGGAGGCTGAGGATGGAGCTGCCAGGCAAGAGGAAAAGAGGAAGACCAAAGAGAAGGTTTATGGATGTGGTGAGGGAGGACATGCAGGCGGGTGGTGTGAGGGAGGAAGATGCGCAGAACAGAAGGTATTGGAGGCAGATGATCCGCTGTGGCGACCCCTAACAGGAGCAGCCGAAAGAAGAAGAAGAAGAAGAAGAAGAAGAAGAAGCAACACGTCTACTGTAATGGTTTGTTTTTTAACCCAACACTACTCATGTTAATACATAACTATTTATGATAATTGGGGAGTACCACATTCATGACAATATGGTCTAGAGCTTAAACCAATTTGTATGTAATCTTTTATCCAATGCAATCAATACAGCACAGTATTATAAGGTACATTTAAAGAAATTGAAATGCGTAATTTGTTATTTAAAAAAAATGAATAAAAATAAAATACATTGTTGTTTCACGCTTGAAATCACATTCTTAACAGACAGACAGATAGACAGATAGACAGATAGATAGATAGATAGATAGATAGATGTTGTTTTAGAGATCTGCCAGCAGAGGGCGCCAGAGAGCTGGCTTTCAGGCAGTACTTCATTACTGCATGATTATATTAATTCTAGGGATTGCTCTTTAAATTTTTTTCTTTGGTAACACAATTTTAAGGCCATAATATTTGATCTTTAAAAGTGCAGTGTGTAGAGATTACGGGACGACTTGGCAGAAATGGTATATAATATTCACAAGTATGTTTTCATTTGTGTATAATCCCGTGAACATAAGAATTGTTGAGTTGGCTTAGAATGAGTCCTTTTTATCTACATAGGGAGCAGGTGCGGACAAACCAAATATACTGGCTCTAGAGCATGGGTGCCCATTGGGTCGATCGTGATCGACCGGTCGATCGCGAAGGGAGTGCGGGTAGATCGCGTGCCAATCAAATACAATTTTTTAGATGTAAGCCCATCATCTGTCCTCCATTTGGAATTTGCCACTTGATTGACGTACAGGGCGGCCAGTCTAATGTTTCTTAAAACTTTGTTCATTGGGTTACAATCACAACTACTAATGAAGGGAACAAATGCGTGGGGGAGCCGGACCAAGGAAGGACCCAAAAGCTTACCACTTCCATGCGGAATAGGAGGAGGACTTTTTTTTCCACCATGTCATACTCGAAGTGCGTTTATCTGATCTGTCAATCTACCGTTGCTATTCCGAAAAAGGGAAATGTGGAAAGGCACTTTCGAACTGTTCATAAAAAACTCGAGCGCGAGCCGAGAAAGAGAAAGGTGACTGACCTGAAACCGCAGTTCATGGGACAGCAGTCATTCTTCACACAGCTGAATCCAAAAGCAAAGGCAGCCACCGAAGCAGCGTTCGGGGTGAGTCAGGCCATCATGAGGCGTAAGAAGTCCTTCCAAGACGGAGAGATGGTAAAAGAGGCCTTCGTTGAGGCGGCTGACTCGCTGTTTCGAGACTTTAAAAATAAACCAGAAACATTATCTTCAATCCAAGCTCTTCAGCTATCAAGAAGTACAGTTACACGGCGCTGTGGCCAGTGGCCTGCGGACTGTGGACTGTGAGTGTTTCTCTTTGCAAGTAGACGAGTCTACATAAGTGATACAGCACAATCGTGCATTTTTATTCGGATGGTGTTTACAGATATGACTGCAAAAGAGGAGCTGTTAACAATACTGCCCATGAAAGAACACACGCGGGGACAGGGCATTTTTCAGTCTTTCAAATACTTTATCGACAAAACCCAGCTCCCAGTGTGTAAATTGATGTCAATCACCGCGGACGGTGCGCCCGCAATGGTGGGCCGCTTGAATGGATTTATTACCAAGTGCAGGGAGGGCGATGCTTTCCCCGACTTCCTTAACTCTACTGCATAATACACCAACAAGCATCATGTGCAAAAATGCTAAACACGAACGAGATAATGGAGGTGGCAACGAAAATCGCCTGTTTTATTCAAGCGAGATCTCTTCAAATACGACCGTTCCGTGCACATCTGGAGGAGGCTGACTGCAACTACTCTGACCTCTTGCTACACACTGACGTGGGATGGCTTAGTAGGGGGAAATTCCTGCAGAGATTTTGAGAGCTCTGTCCGGTGATAGGAGTTCCTCCCTGTCAGTAAAAATGGAGAATACAAGCAACTTAATGACGATCAGTGGCTGCAAGACTTGGCATTTTTAACTGATCTGACCAACATGTTGAATGAGCTTAATTTACAGCTGCAAGGAAAAGACAAAACCGTGGTCAACATGATCAGTTCAGTTAATGCTTTCAAACGTAAAATGCAACTTCTGTCCTCAAAGCTGCAGCTCCATGATTTGGGGAACTTTCAAAACCTCGCATCAGAGCTGGAGACCCAAGGGAAGGCGTGTGCACAACTTGACAGGGCGCGCTACACAGAGCAGATTGAAAACTGTGTCAGACTTTGACAAACGGTTTCGAGACTTTGTTTTACTCGAGCCAATGGCTACATTTCTGTGCTGCCCATTTAGGGAAGATATTGAGGTTGATTTACTCGCATCAAAAATTGCAACACTGTTTCACCTGAACTGGTCTGCAGAGGAGGATGAGATGCTGACACTACAGGCTGACATTCAGCTGAAGTCCAGGGCTCATGGACAGTTTGGGAACTTACTCACAGAGGAAAAGTACCCAAACATGAGGAAATGTGCTACCTCCTTGACTGCATTATTAGACTCTACTTATTTATGCGTGTCAGCCTTTTCCCACATGAAGATTATTAAGTCCAAATACCGTTCCACCACGACGGATGATCATTTGGAAGCCTGCTTGAGGCTGGCTACCAGCAGCTACTGTCTGGACTATGCAACCCTGGCCGACTCCATTCAGTGCAGTCATCTGAGTAAGGTAGTGACCATTAATAAATTTAATTGTATTGTGCCGTAAAGGTTCATGCAGTGATGCAAGCTACGGCAACATATATTGTATATATAAAGTATACTCAGTATCTTCTTCTTCTTCTTTCAGCTGCTCCCGGTAGTACACTCAGTATATAGTACCTATATAAATAAATATATTTAGCATTTTTCCAGGTCCATCAATTTGACCTGGTCTTTTTAAAATTGGCTCGCAAGCCGAAAAAGTGTGGGCACCCCTGCTCTAGAGAGAGGCCTTTCGCGTTTTTTCGTGAGTTTCGTAGCCCCAGTCTCTTCCACGGAGGCCGCAATGTTGCGCCGCCATGAGGAGGGGTATTGAGCTGGTTGCGATCTGCAACCTCACTGCGAGGTGCCACTAAATTCTACACACTGCACTTTTAATACATTGATTCCATTAAAACCCTAAATAACTGAGAATTTTACACAGAAGTCTGCATGGATGAAATGGTTTACAGAAATAAATGAATCTTCTGAGTTTAATATATGGAAATAAATCACCTTTAAGTAAATGTATTTTATTTTATTGTTTTATATAAAGTTTGTTATTATATATCTGTATGCATTTATGTTTTCTTTTTTTTCTTCCCATCAATGCACAACAGAAACTTTCAGGTGACAACTATTCACATCTAGTCAAGCTTTGACTGCCGTCCTAAAAAACTGTTTGGAAAAGTCTGAATGAAAGTAATGGTGCAAAATAACATATTTATATCAATAAAACATTCGAAAAACTGTTCATTTTAACTGTAGAACTGAAACAGCTTTGAATCTTTCTCTCCTTTCCAAAGTCATCAGAAAATTAATGGCCATATGTTTTCCATAATTGATTTTCTTTTCCTTCTCTCCACCTCTAGTTTAGGCTCGGATTCAAAACGAAAATTTCAGTGTTTCATCGCGCCAGTTTTTGTCTCTCTTTTTCTTTGTTAATTTTCTTATTTTTCTTCATCACCAGAGTCATCGGAAGAGCCAGAGACCATGTTTTTCATCCAGATTCCGTTGGCAGATGCAGTGGATTTCTCTCCCCTGTTGCTCGGGGGGGATTTGTTTCTTCTTCCTTGTTGTCAGGATGTTTTTCTTTCCGCCCGGCAACAGGCCTGTGGTCTCATGAGCAACTTTTTTAACATTTTCTCCTCGATGAACTGCTCATCAGCGCTTTTTGAACGTGGCTGCCATATTCTCTTGAAGTTATCCTCTCTACCTTCCTCTTTTCCCCCCTCTCGTGCCGTTTTTCCAACTTTCCACGTTGTTCCATTCAGTTTTTTCTTAGGAAAGTTAAATTAGTCCTTTTCTTTTGTCGCCAAGGCTGCAACATCGTCACCAACCATGTTTTTGTTGATAATGTCTCTGTACAGAGTATTCATGTGTTAATCAGCCCAATTACTTAATAAATTCAGTCAATTAAAGTTGATAACATTTTCTAACAAACGTTGGTTGATGTGTTAACAAGCCCAATAACCTATTTGCATTGCAAGCTGGAAATATATCCATCCCCCTTCCCCCCTATTTTCCCCCTTTATACAGGGCTGTATAGTCACCATCCTGACTATGAAGCAATCTGAGGCTACTGTTTTGAGAACGTGCTGCCAGCCATTTTTGTAACAAACTAAATGAAAACTCCTTAATGGAAAGCTCTGGTGTAGGCTGTTTTTTTTTGTTTAGGCGTATTCAATTATCAAGCATAATTCACCTACATTTGATTGATTTTGCTAACTTTAATACACTAGAGGTGAGGCGATAATATCTCACCTCTAGTGAGTGGCCCAGCCCTTCGCATAATTTTCTGTGTGGGGCCCTCGGTGAAAAAAGTTTGGACTTCCCTGCTGTAGAGAGTCCTACAAATCCATATCTTAACAAAGTTTTGAGGGGACCCTTTGAGTGTGTATTTATTTTTTCTAGCTTTAAGAAGTACATAAGAGCCCTAACCCAATGAGAAAAGGGCGGAGGAAAGCGTTGCTTCCATTTTAGAAAGAGAAAGAGAAAAACATCTCGCAAGGAGGGTAGTGAAAGCTATGACCACATACTGTGCAGTAGGCTTTATTTGGGAAGAGAGCACAGGATTCCTTTGATGGCGAACACACAAGGGCACCGACTGGGTCAGGATCAAATTGGGTTTCAAACAACTCACTAAAAGCTTTAAAAACACTCATCCAGAAGGTGGAGAGGTTCCGGCACAGACAGAGCATGTGCATTGCAGTGCAAGTCTTATGACTGGACTCTACATCGAGGTCATAATCGATCAATGTTTGGATACATTTTTGCCAATCCAGCATTAGTAAAATGAACTCGGTGTACCACTTCCAGTTGTATCAAGCCATGTTTAGCAGATGTAGACGATGTACAGTTTGTATCAAGTCTTGGACAGAGTCCCATTGGTCATCTGTTAAAACTCCTCCAAGATCGGAGTTCCAGGCTGTTTTAAAATTTTCAAGGTGGTGTGGATTGATGGTGTTCATGAGCTCATACATAAATCTGGGATATGAATCCTCGGAGGATCTGGTCGACATGTGATTTTATGGGAATATCTGGAAATGAACTAAACGTCTTTTGTACAAAGCTCCTTATCTGCGAATAACAAAAGCAAAGGTTCTTAGGTAAGTCATAGTCTAATCCCTTTATTAAACCATAAAGTAAATGCAGAGTCTGTGCAGGAGGGAATGAATGTGATTTGACTTAATAGGGGAGAGGGCAGAGGTTCCTTGCAGCCCAAAATGAGCCCATATTCTTATTGAGTGATGAGCAATTGTATTTGAACTCAAATAATTCCTAAGAAGGGGCAATGCTGCACAAACCACTGAGGCCAAGCGGTGTTGGCATGATGACAACTTTAATTGCACCCAGTCAGCCTTCCTGCAGTTGGTTTGCCTTTTAGCCAGTGCATTAACTTATGAATGCTGCATGCCCAATAATAAAAAAGGAAATTAGGCAAAGCGTAATTGGTCTAACGGGTCCTAATGAGATGGGTCTTGCTGATCCGACTATAATTATTCCCCCGTATGAAAGAGATGATACTTTTATCAAGTGATTCAACTACTAAGTACTATCATTTTAATTAGGTTAACGCAGCCAGCTCATGATAATAGCAAAGAGGCCCAAAGTCTATATCTAATCCATATTTAAGACATTTAAAGGGGAAAGTTCCCTCTTTAGTAAATTTTACTCATACCACGATTTTTCCAAATTCATTCAGAATATCTGTCCTGTTACCCGGTCCCTGTTAGCGATCATGGTCACTGGACAGACCACTGAATTGGCTACAACCCCTGCTGCTGCCCAATGCACCCGCCGGCAGGTCAACGGCGCAGTCTGTGTTTGACGAGCTCTCTTGAGCTCAGTTTTTAAGTTTCCAGTAATCTTCTGTTATTATCGGAAAGTAGACTTCCAGACGAATCAGTAATAAACCACATCGTGCTCCCTTGCTGGGAAGTGGGCGTAACATAGCTTCAAAGTTGGCAGTCTTTTTTGACAAAAATGGGCATGGCTATTTTCAAACGGGTCCTTTAACCTTTCACATCAAGATATCTGAAAGAAGTTGGGTTCATTACATATTCCCACCTTTAGAGCCACGCCTGACATATATCAGCTACAGAGGGTTGGCTTCAGGGTCCTAAACACACTGAGTTCTGCAGCAAGTGAAAATATGTTATTCTCCTCTTTTTTTCTTTTCCCTATTTCTGCACCCTGTGGTACCTAAACAGTCATGGGATTGTGACCTATTGTGACCTCTAGGATATTCACAGCCTCGTGACATTCTAGACCAAGAATCCAGGTACATAGACCATTCTGAAAATGTATGGGATGTCCAGATACATTGAAGATAAGTGGATATTTCTGAGCCATTTTCAGAAAATAGTGCTTGTCATCAAATCATCAAAATCGGACAAATATCCAATTTTCAAACGTTATTGATACTGCATTACAGTACTGAGCTCCAAGAAAGGGCTCCAAGCTTAACAGGCTAGAGGTCATGGGAATGATAAAGCTTGATCAGAGACTAAAGCTGCTTTCAAACATGAAGAAGAAGAAGAAGAAACAGAAGCAAATTGTCTGCATAAAGAGAAACTTAAAACTCGAACCCACCCGATGTATACCTTTAAGTCCTTACACAGATGTCCACACTCAAATTGGTATTTTGTTCCTCTGACAAAGTGGGAATAATCAAGCTTTCAGAGAAGGTGTGTGGAAGATCAAGGTCATCACTACATTCTGATATACTGTTTATATGTATAAAGGCTAGAGTAGAATTGCAAAAAAACTGTATGTGTCATCCTTATCTAAAAGCATCTCTCCTGTACGGGACTGAAGCTTCTGAATCAGCTGCCTGACGAGCTTGCAGGGCCAATAATCTACTCCAAATGATCTCCAAATTCATGGACACTCCCATAATGGGGCTTTTGAAATCTCTGGGGAGGTGTTTATTTCGAGCAAAATTTGTATTTGGGCTGAAATGAACTTTATAAATGTATCGTCCGATAATAGAAGAGGGTTGAGAAATTTGCGATTTGTCCTAACCTTATGTAACAGTCTATTATCAAGTTGGAAATAGTGGATGCGGGTATAGGTAAAGTGCAGGTTAGACAAAAAGGAATAAGCTCTATTGGGGGAAACTTAAACCTCCAAACATCTAAAAGACCACATTGATTCATGACGTCATTTACAACCCCAGCTGACCGAGAGAGATTCTGGGGTTGGACATCTAGTACAAGATGACATCTAGTACAAGATTGAAATAACCTCCTATTATGAGAAATCCATTGTCAAGCTTAGGTTTTGTCAAAAATAAAATAAAAAATTCTCAAAAAAAATTCTGCAGTCGCAGTTAGGGGCATATAAACTCACTGTAATTACAGGAAAAAAAATGTTTGTAAAAAATGTTTTTGTTTATTAATATGTCACTCTGGCTCTTGCATTTAACTTGGAATGGTACACTTGACCAATAATATCCAAAGTAAAACAAATCAGACCCTGCCAAGCCAGTGGGGCGCCAAGTGTGGATTCTAAGACCATTCACAATCTAAACCTGATAAAATCTTTTTTTTTTTTTAATTTGTTGTCGAACAAAACCAAATACATTTGAAGCCCTATATCTCAGTAATTAAAAGAGCTACCAAAATAATGTCAGCTGGTAGTGTCAATACGGGGCGCCGGTTAAAATGGCCTTACATACAATTCAGGGCTTTGCAAATGACATGTAAATTCTACAACGCAGGTATATTCCTCGACCAAATCAACCACTCGTAACACATGAGTGTCTTTTTTCTCCCATACCTTCTTTTCCTTTTTAGGTGAATAACAATATAACTAATCCAAAAAAGTATACATATATATACACACACACACACACGCACGCACGCACGCACGCACGCACGCACGCACGCACGCACGCACGCACGCACGCACGCACGCACGCACGCACGCACACACACACACACACACACATTTTTTAACTGTGTCAAACAACAAATTCAGATGAGAAAAAAAGTTGATGAACATCAATATGTTTGTCGAAATGTTAAGCTGTAACTGCCAGAAGAGACGTATATTGTGGTGTGGAGGTGTCTGTCTTGTGTCGAGGTAATTGGGCCCAGGATCAGGGTGGCTGTAAACCTGTTGCTTGTCAGAGCAATCCACAGGCAACAGATAAATCACCCATCACCTGTGTATGTGTGTGTGTGTGCGTTTGGAAACATACAAGAAGGCCTTAAGCCAACTTTACACAAGATCCGACAAATAAAAAATGAACCAGAAGATCGATCCATTCCTATGGAGAGTGGAATTCTGCACAAGAAAAGCTGCTGTTGTGCAGAATTTTCACGTCCGATCTAGGCTCCGAGATGAGTTCAAAGACAAGTTTGGGAAAAACAGAACGAAGAAAGTTACTAGAAGAGATACAGAGCTGTGGCGGATCTGACAGGAAAGCCAGCTTGATGCAAAACCTCTCCTAAGTTTGTTTCATGGCCACTAAGGGGTCGGATCCGACTGTCAGATGTGTTTTCTGAGTTAGTGTAAAACTAGCTTTATGCCGACCTTCAACACCAGTACCAATGTGGATAAGTCATGTACATTCACCGGTGGACATCTAACACACACACACACACACACACACACACATACACACACACACACACACACACACACACACACACACACACACACACACACACACACACTCAAACACATACAGGCGGTCGCATCACACACGCACACACCACCACACCTGCTCAAAGTGCACCCCAGCACCCTCCTGGTTGCATTCCTCTCCTTTCCTCCCTCGTTTTCTGCCATAACTATGACAGGAAGAGGCCACGTGACCAGTTAGTAGTTTAAGTTTTTCTGGACCTAATTCACTGTTTTTCAATACATGTTGTCGTCCAATGTTTAGGTTTTTCTGCAAATGTTGTTTGTTTCTATGTTTATTTGATTCTCCCCCTCTTAGAGTAGTGATCAGTTGTTTATACACCGCGATCCAAATTATTATGGAATTGATATTTTTCTCAGATTTTCCTAAATAGTCGGTGCAAATGGGGTCAGTATAATAAAATAAGTCATCAACCGTTAGGGTATAATTCAAATGTTATTGAACAAACTTCCCAATGATAACAGAATTTTTTTCAACAATAAAAAACTCAAAATGCACTGTTCCAAACTATTATGCACAACAGAGTTTCAAAACATTGTATAGAATGTAAAGAACTGAAAATGGTTATTTGTTGAATTTGCAGCATTAGGTCATATTTACTGAAATCAAAAGCTATTTCAATCAAAAACATCTTTACAGGCCAAGTTACATGTTAACATAGGACCCTTCTTTGATATCACCTTCACAATTCTTGCCTCCATTGAACTTGTGAGTTTTTGGAGAGTCTCTGCTTGAATTCCTTTGCAGGATGTCAGAATAGCCTCCCAGATCTGCTGTTTTGATGCAAACTGCCTCCACCCTCATAGATCTTTTGCTTGAGGATGCTCCAAAGGTTCTCAGTAGGGTTGAGGTCAGGGGAGGATGGGGGCCACACCATGAGTTTCTCTCCTTTTAGGCCCATAGCAGCCAATGACACAGAGGTATTCTTTGCAGCATGAGATGGTGCATTGTCAGGCATGAAGAGGATTTTGCTACGGAAGGCACGGTTCTTCTTTTTGTACCATGGAAGAAAGTGGTCAGTCACAAACTCTATATACTTTGCCGAGGTCATTTTCACACCTTCAGGGACCCTAAAGGGGCCTAACAGCTCTCTCCCCACAATTCCGGCCAAAAACATGAGTCCGCCACCTCCTTGCTGACGTGGCAGCCTTGTTGGGACATGGTGGCCATCCACCAACCATCCACTACTCCATCCATCTGGACCATCCAGGGTTGCACGGCACTCATCAGTAAACAAGACTGTTTGAAAATGAGTCTTCATGTATTTCTGGGCCCACTGCAACCGTTTCTGCTTGTGAGCATTGGTTAGGGGCCCAATAGTAGGTTTATGCACAACTGCAAGCCTCCGGAGGATCCTACACCTTGAGGTTCAGAGGCACCAGCAGCTTCAAACACCTGTTTGCTGCTTTGTAACAGCCTTTTAGCAGCTGCTCTCTTAATCCCATGAATTAGTCTGGCAGAAACCTTCCTCATTATGCCTTTATCTGCACCAACCCGTCTGTGCTCTGACTCAGCCACAAATCTCTTCACAGTACGATGATCACGCTTAAGTTTTCGTGAAATATCTGATGTTTTCATACCTTGTCCAAGGCATTGCACTATTTGAGGCTTTTTGGCAGCAGAGAGATGCTTTTTCTTTCCCATATTGCTTGAAACCTGTGGCTGCTTAATAATGTGGAACGTCCTTCTTAAGTAGTTTTCCTTTAATTGGCTCACCTGGCAAACTAATTATCACAGGTGTCTGAGATTGATTTCAGTGAACCAAAGAGCCCTGAGACACAATACCACCCATGAGTTTAATTGAAAAACAAAAAATGTAATGTTTAGGACACTTAAATCCAATTTGCATAATAAATTGGAACGCGGTGTAGACCCACACATGATAAATAGTTCTCCAAAGAGGGGGGTTGGTGGTGGTTCTCTATAACCAAAAACTGTGCTCTTGTCATCCTACAGGTCATCCACAGGACAGAGTTACTGCAGCAGTTCTTGATGATTTAAGAATTAATAAAGAGTTGCATTGCAGGTTGAGAACTTGAACTCCACTTGCAGACTAACTCTGTCCTGAATGCAATGGCAAACAAATACTGTGTTGTATGCCCAGCATGCTGACAGCACAGGTTAAAAAAACAAACAAACTAAAAAACAACTAGCTTTATGCTAAAGCGTTCAACATTACATCAACATTATTCCAACAGTGCCACGCCTCGACAATACAAAGCATTCAACACAGTCCTTCACCGCAAACTTCAGACCTTTGCACACCGGCAACAAGTGGGTGTGTCGAGGCAAACCTGACCTTTGGATAAATGGAGGTGCCATAAAAATTGCCTTTGCTTCTCTGTGACCCCTCAACGTTCTAAGCCCTTTCATTGTCTATCGGTGACAATATCTTTGTCCCAACAACTTAGTTCCTCGACCTTTTTCCTCTCGCATGGCCAAGTCGCTGA
The DNA here is from genome assembly GCF_960531495.2 of Zeus faber. Classification (NCBI taxonomy): domain Eukaryota; kingdom Metazoa; phylum Chordata; class Actinopteri; order Zeiformes; family Zeidae; genus Zeus; species Zeus faber. The sequence continues at coordinate 28,849,465 of NC_137193.1, forward strand.
GTCTGCTGTGGGGGGCCGGATCCCCTCCCTGCTGGAGAGTCATGATCGCTCTGGAGGAGAAGAAGCTCCAGGGCTACAAACGCAGACTGCTGTCCTTTGAGAAGGGAGAGCACAAGTCCCAGTAGGTGCTGCAGATCAACCTGAGGGGACAGGTAGGTTTAGCACAATTAATGGAGGGATTAAGGGATGACAAAAGTGTCGGCTGAAGCTGAATACGAGGACTGTATTTCCCAATCTACTCCTTTAACTTCAGCCCTTAGCTCCAAGCACACTTTACTAAAAGTGTTTGCATGATAGAGTGCTTGCATGGAAAAAGACAGCATGAAAGATGAAGTCCTTACTCTGTCTTATTGATTTATAACTACAGCAAACATTACAAGCCACACAAGTGTAATTAGGCAAAATTTCTCTCTCCTCTCACCCTCACAGCTCCCTGCCTTTACACATGGGGACAACATCCTGAATGAGTCTATCGCAGCATGCTTATACCTTGAGGTAGAACCACCGTGCAAGTACTTGATCAAATAAGTGATGACAGTACTGTTGAATTCACACACATGGCGTCCAATGATTTCCTCTCCTCATCCGTCGTCTGGAAAGAATCAGTTCAGATCCCAGGGGGTGCCGCTGACTCTCGACAGCCCGGCGGAGCAAGCGTTGATGTACCAGCGCATGTTCGAGGGCATCACGCTCAACGATAAACTCGGTAAGACGCGGTGTGCTTGTTGGAGGTCAACCTATTTATATGGTCGCATGCAACGTGAAGAGTTTGGGTAATGCAGGGGGGGCTCTTTCTCTTTCTCTCAGATGCGGTCATCTACTACGAGTCGTTCGCCCCTGAAGGAGAAAGACACGACTTGGCCGTGATGAGAAACCGCAAGGCGCTGGTGGCCGAGCTCAAACTCTGGGAAGGGTATCTGGAGAAGGTACTAAGGACACAAGCTCTGAGTCCGAAATTACGTGTTAGCGTACTATTTAGTACACCAAGTAAGTCACATAGATCAGGGTTCCCGTTTTACCTTTTTTTTTACCTGGCACACCACTGTCCTGTTAACCACAAAAAATGCCAGAAACATGTATAACTGAGCTTATTATTATGACCTACTATAAGTGATGCGTAGGGTTGCCAACTGTCCGGTATTAGCCAGGAAGTCCCCTATATTGGGCTAGATTGGTTTGTCGCATACGGGACCGCCATTGTCCCGTATTTTCCCCACTCTACCCTGTTCACCAGACGGCTTGACAGATCCTAGATCTGACACAACAACAGTTAGGGTTAGGGTTAGATGTGGGTGCATCAGCGGTGGCTCGATGAAAAGCCGTCTGTACTTTATGCCGTCGGGAATTCTCAATTAGCCATTGAGGTGAATATGACCTAACCCAGCATGCTTCCACAGAAACGCACAAGAAGGCCACACTACCTAAAGGTGAAAGCAATGTTGATGCATTCTTCGTGACATCCACTGTGGAAAATGACAAAATCGCGGCAAGTGAAGCCTCGTATGTGTACCATACAGTTTAACACGGACTCGGCTACAACAGCACCGACTGTCTTGTTAAAATCAACGGTGGTTTGTTTCATGACTCAAATGATGTGAAGAAGATACGCTTGGGAAGAACGGAAGCTGAGATGATTACAATGAATGTTATAGCACCAAATACTGTAGAAACAAACAAGGGAAATAGAGAAATGTTTCCAGTGGGCGTGAGATATTTCTCTGTGCCTGGTGCAGTGCAGAGCAAGTTTCTTGACCTTTATGAAGACGCTGATGAAACCGCACACGGCATACATCAAGCTCTGGTGAACTGAAAAGGCATGAACTGAATATTAGACGCATCGCAGCCGATGCAGCAGATAATCACCACTCCGTTTAGCATTAAGCAGTGCTAACAATCGCATTCTGGAATCTAATTGCCCAGCTCATATAGCTCGCAACACCTGCAAGCACGCCTGCAATCAGCTGTCGGTGGATATTGAGTCAATAGTTTTAAAGATCTACAGCCACTTCTCAGTATCTGCTTCCTGAACAGAGGAACTGCGTGCGTGTTTTGCATTTGTTAACATTGAGTGGCATGAAATTCTGCGTCATATTTGCACACGATGGCTCTTTCTTCATCCAGCTGTTGATTATCTCCTGCAAAGCTGGCCAGCTCTTACTTCATACTTCGGGTCAACTTGGGGTGACCTGTCCTGTGGCACTGAAGGGGACTTTTGAGGATGAAGAAAAAACCGGAGCTGTTGTGATTTATCTTTGCATTTTTCACAACGTGGGGGGTGTTTTTGACCAGCTCCTAAAAAGGCCGGAGGAAACAAAGCTCTGCATCACAGATGTTTACGAGGAAGTACGAAAGTTCAAAATGAAGGCGCTTCAGCCGAAACAGGACAGCTTTGTTGGATACCAGACCAAGCAGCGAATGGACGAACAAGTGTCAGCACAAAGGTCCAAGCGGCAACAGGGCTTTCTGTGGAAGGAAGTTCTATGACTGTCATTGCATGCATTGACGAGCGGTTTGATTTCTCACCAGACAATGTAATGGCAACACTGAAACCGATCGGCCTCTATGAGGAGCTCTCCCTCACTCACCTGGAGCAGGGGGTGGCTGCCCTTAAAATAACAGAGGCAGTCAGTATGGGCCAACTCTATGAAGAGTTTTGTGCTCGCCGGGGGGAAAAACAGAAAGCCAGACAGGAACAAAATCCACCAGTGAGGAGTGTGACCGACTTGATTGGCATGTTCAAGATTGTCTCATTTGTCCTCAGTGTGCCAGGCTCAAACGGCTTTGCAGAGAGGATCTTCTCTCTGACGGTCATTAAAGGGTCAGACTCAAGAAACAGATGCAGCGCAGAGTTGATCAAAAATGAACTTCAAATATCTGTGAACTGTGACTTGTCGTGTAAGGACTTCTGTCTGGCTGTGCAAAAGAACAAAGGGCTGCATGAATCAGTCAAGAGCAGCAAAAATATCCATGGAAAAAGTAGACCTGGTGAGTCATGCCCCTCTTTTCCTCTTTTGCATTTGAAATGTTTTTATTTTTTTGCTGAAATGGTCCAATTTGTGATTTCTTCACATCATATATTTTGACGTTTATTCACATAAGCTTACATAATGATACAGTTTTAGTAAAGCTATAGACTACATGGAATATACACGTTTTTGCCTTTCCAATTGAATAAGAATATGAGTCTATACTGTTTATTTACATAATACCCACACCGCCGTGTCACCGTGCATCGTACAAAGGTTTTTGTCCCGTATTTGGTACTGAGATAGTTGGCAACCCTAGTGATGCATGATTCGCGAGCGATTCATTTGTGTCGAACGAATCTGTCCAAAGACGTGGGAGTCGGGAGCCACTCCCACAGAAGAGTGGGCGAGCAAGTGAATCTTGAACTCGTTCATCGTTGACTGGAAGTCTTCCCTCGCCCACCGTGCGTTGAACCAACCGACTCAAATGAACAATGAGTCAAAATCAAACTACTCGTTGTGCTGAGTGACTCATCAAAAGTCCTCATTTTCAGTGTGAAACTTGTTCTGCTGGAGCTGGTATTTTGTCTGGAACTTATGAGTTAGTGCAGCCGTGCAAATTTTGATCTTGTAACACAAAAGCTAATTTCCATTTTTTTACACTTGCCTAGATATTTGGACATCGGGACAGACTCTCTTTGCTGTTCTTTCTGTATGCGTCAAGGTGGGGCCGGGCTCGTACCTGGCAGGAGCCTTCTCATTGGCCGACGTGACCGTCTTTCCAAGCATTGCCTACGCCTTTCGCTTTGGGTACGTTGAACAATTTCTTGGCCGTTTGAAACAATGTTTCCCTTGCTCGTTTTATTCATGGACACTCAGACTTCATGTGTTCATGTGTCTCCAGGCTCTCTGTGGGCCACTACCCCAAACTGGCTAAGTACTACAGCCTGCTGAAGGACCGGGCGAGCATTAAAAGCACGTGGCCGCCGCACTGGGTGGAGAGCCCAAGCGGTTATGATGTCCTCAAGGATCTGTGAATGTGCTGCTGTTGTATACCTACAATACTTACAATTCTGGAATCTAGTGCTCCCGACTCAAATGTGCTCTGGTTAGATGATCAGAATAAATCAGAATTGAAAGATTTTTGCAAAGGCCATCGAAAGGAGTCAGTGATATTCTCAAGAATGCTGAGCACTGAGGGGAAGGTTCCTGTAACCCTAAAAGGTAAACCATGTTAGAAAAATAGAATTGTATGTGAAATTTGAGTTTGCTGTTTTCTCAATAAATATTTATACAACTAAACTATAAAGGCTGAATGTTTCTTTTCTTTGTCATGTAGAGCTTTGCATTTTATGCAGGATACTATTGAGTGTTATCAGTAAATATTGAAGAGGTTTTTGCAATCTCCTATATTTAATGGCCAAAGAAAAGCACAAAATAGATCTAAATGAACACTTAGAAAAAATATTCAGGGGGCATGAGAGCATTTTGGAGAATTCCGGATGGGTTTTATGTATATTACGCTACGCTACATGCAGGGCCAACATGCATCTTGCAGTCAGGGAGTGACCATAGAATAAGGAAATCTTGCACATGAACCCACTAGGGAATTAGAAAATAAATTAAACTGTAACTTTTCTAGAGTCTAATCACAATATTACAGTTAGTCTAAAAATGTATTTCAAAAAACTGCAAATATTACCCTTAATGTGTAATACTGTTGATCAGTTGAAGAAAATACACGCAACAGTACCATACAATACCTGATTGTATATACATTATATGATTGAATATTTGCCTGAATAACTCATTTCGCAGAAACGTACAATTCCATGTTGTCACCGTATTTGAATAAAAACAAATCACCCGTTTCCAATGGATTTGTTTTTTTTTTATTGCAGAATGTTCGTCCACAGCATTTCAAGTGAGTGTGTCTGTTTCATTCAACGGTTTCATTCATGTTCACTTCACAACGTCTTATTCTTAAAGTGACATTTCCTTCGTGTTTGACTTCACCAGCAAGTCAAACGTGACCATAGCGACCCCAAAACCAAATGTTAATATATATATATATATATATATATATATATATATATCTCAGTTGGGACTTTCCTTCCTTCCATTTTAGTTCAATGCTTTTCTATTTCTTTAATTACAATTCACAGAATAGTTCATCTTTCTTTTTACCCCTTTCTGAGAGTATAATACAAGTTTCTACAGAAAAATACAAAAAGAATACAAAACGACACTAAAACATGCATACTAAAGTACACTAAGGTACCTCGCAGCTGAAGAGGGCATTTATACATCTGATGTCAAATTTTTTTTTTTTTTTTACAATTTATAAACAGCTCGTTTTTGAGAGAAAATTCATTCTCGACTTCTGTTTCATACATATAAGTGAAACATTACAAAGATGAGAGCTTTAGAAGAAACGTAAGGTGCAAGATGTCACGTCATCCCTGTGAGTTCCATCCACGTCGCTTTCAATAAATTAGAAAAAAACAGAAACGCAATAAAAGGGTGAACCCATCCTCACGCCAAAAAGAAAATCATGAGGGAAAAGACTGAACCCCACACGCAAAATCAAATCCGCTACCAATACTTCAACCCGGGACTAGAAAACTTGACTAGTTCATATACCCTGAATACGTGACGAGGAGGATGTGAGTGGAATCACTTCAATGAAGAGAGAAGGACACAAAAAAACAACAACAACAAAAAGATGCTGCGAGGTTCAGCTCCGTCCCTTTGAAGCGAAAGGCACGGGTGGAGACCTTTCGCATCCTCACTAACCCTTAACACACCTGTGGTGACCTCCTCTCAACACACACACACGCACACTCACACACACACACACACACACACACACACACACACACACACACACACACGCACACACACACACACACGCACACACACACACACACACACAAGCATTGGGGGGGATCGTTGAAAATTACATGATGAAATATCCCAAAAGTTTCCACAACTTTGAGACGCTCCGTTGGGACGATTCTTCCGAACCCAAGATCACAGCTTTGAGCGACGGACTCCGATGGACTCCGTCGCCACAATGGCCTTTCCTTCTGCTTGGCTCGTCTTCCTGCGTTGCAATTCTAACCGTTGGAAAGACGCCGCCCGGTCAGATGCGGCTGATGCAAGAAATCAAACTGACAAAAAGAAATGGAAGCGGCGAGGGTGGCAGAGACGTCGCACGGCGGTCTGGAGGCGAGGCGTCAGAGCTGCATGTCCGGGGAGTCGGACAGTCCCAGAGCAAGAGCCTCCTCGGGCGTCAGGCCGCTCTTCAGCGTCCGCCGCACTGTGGAGACAGGAAGCAGTGAATTAGGAGTAATGTACAGCCATCCAAAAAGCTTTTCCCTACATCCGACAAATATATTTCGCATTGCATTTCTCTCCTCAAGTCTTCCATTCTAGTATCTATTTAGCGTCCCCATTAGCCCATAGCATCAGCATGTAGATGGCATGAACAAGGGATGTAAATACAGTCAAAGAAAAGTGGTTGCCCCTGACAACGGTCATTAATAAACAGACAGAGGCCATTGCCGCCATTGACCCATCAGAATCGAGCATCCGAAGGAGCAGCGTAATAATTTGCCGCTTTGACGTGAAAAAACGCAGACATACATGATTTTCGGTTGGCCCGTGAGCGCCTCCTCTCGCGGGGCTGCGCCCGCGTGCCCGGGCCCTGCGTGGCCGACCTCACGATGCGCTCCATGATCTCGTCCGCCGCGTCGTCGCCGCAGATCTGGACGTCCTCCACCTGGGGCGTCCACGCCGGCATGCTACGTCCTAATTGGACAGAGACGGCGGGAGTGATGAGCCGGGACAGATGTACACGCGGTTCTAATAACCAGCCAAGAAGCCATTTATTACATAAACAGTATATGTATCTATTCATATAGAATCAATTAAGGTCTGAAAGGGTTAGGTTTAGGTTCGGGAAAATCAGTTGAAGTCAAAGAGGGGCATGTTCTGCAATACTTTCTATAACAGTTGTTATAACCATTTTGGTTCCAACTATGGTACACACTAGATACATACTGTAGGTGCAGTTTTTATTTTATATATGTATGCATGCAAAATCTCACAATTTAAGAGGTAAATTTTATATTGGTCATTTTTAGGTTTATTCTATATTAAGATTTGTTTTAGCTCTTCATTATTTTTGCTCTATTACTAGATCTATCTTGGGTAAAGATTAAAGATTCAAGAGGTTTATTGAATCTTTACCCAAGATAGATATAGTAATAGAGCAATAATTATAAAGAGACACACTTTAGTTGATATGCGTACAAATGTACCATGTGAGCAGTGGTTGGTACATGCCATAGAAACTACCAGTGAAAAAGCCTTGAATTACCCACGAGTATTATATAAAGTATTATGATAATAATGCCGAGGTAAGAAGTAATATACTATTATTATTACATGTTAAACAACATTTCCAATAATATTGTATATAATTATTATAAAAAGAAAAAACCCATCTTGATTGTAAATGGTGACTTTTCTCCTTTTCCCAAGGAAAACCTCATGTAAGGACGCCACGCTTCATGTGTTTGATTTGCATCTCTTCTGGGTGTTCCTCACCTCCGCGGCCGGGGCGTGACCGGGTCCTGGTGCGGAGCCCCGGCACCACGGCCGCCGCCTCCCTCTCGCCACCGCCACCCTGGCTCGTCCTCAGCATTGCCTTCATGTGCTCGTGCTCGGCGACGTCCTCGGCGTGGCCCAGGCCCTGCGGGTGCTCGCCCTCCTGGGCTCCCCCGGGGGCCCCGTTGCTCCCCGACCGACCGCACTATGAGATGAAAAGGGGAGAAACATTTGAGAACCCGCTATTTTTGAGTATTTGGACTTTGAAACACAGCCATGTTTAGAGGCACGCTGCAGCAGGGGCTTCTAACCCATTTTGTTTTCTCGGAGAGCTCCCGAAATCAAAGCTGATACAATCTAAGACCCCAATATTTATTTAATTTGTCATGCATTTATAAGCTGGTACAACCTTACAATCCCTCCGACATCTTATCACTGCACTGCAGTCTTTCACATCACATTTAATTGTTTCACATTGAGGCCAATAAGCATTCCTGTTTAGACCACATTTCATTCACTGTTTATTTTTAAATTTAATTTTTCATTTTCATTTCTGTAACAAGTGCATTGTTATTGATCGTTTGTTAGGAAATGCCTCAAATCGTCCAAGGCCTCCGACCTCCATGCGATCTCTGGCGTCCCCTTGTGGCGCCCCATTTCATTATTGCGCTCCCTGCAGCAATACACTGATTGCGCAGTAGCCACTTCATTTTTGTTCAACATAACTTGAGGTTCATCCTAATTGATGAGAAAAAAAATGAACGTGAGACGTTAGAGGAATAAAGGAGATGATATATCAGTCGTCACAGTTAGGAGGTTTGAGTGCACGCGTGCTGCGCAGACGCATGCGGACAGACAGGCACACGCAGTGATACCTCACTCTCCTCTTCATCATCCGACTACATGGGAAAGAGAGGGCGAGAGCCAGAAATGAAAGAATGGATTAATGAGGACACAATGGAAATAAGAGACGGAGGCAAAAGGAAGAAAGGGAAATGAAAAATACCAGTGGATATGTGTGTGTGTGTGTGTGTGTGTGTGTGTGTGTGTGTGTGGGGTAAGTAAAACCCCAATTTAACACCCACAAGCATTATTAGGAACTATACCCATAATCTCATAATTTTGTAATGTAATGTCCCGATATATATTTTTTTATAGTTTATATGCATCTCCTGCTTTACTTTCATGATTCAAATGTCTATATCATTTTTACAATTATTTTACATGACATTTACATAATCCCAACTAATATAGTTTCCAACTAAAGGGCTTTCTAGATGCCCCTATACAATAAACCAACAGTTCCTGAATCTTTGTGTATGAGTGTGTGTGTGTGTGTGTGTGCGCGTGTGCGTGCGTGCGTGTGTGCGCGCGCTCACTGGCGCGTTGACGTCCATGATCATCTTGCCGCGGGTCTTGTTGCGCTCCCGGTGGTCAGCCCTCTTCTGCTTCTGCTGCAGGACGCGGTCGCGGGTGGTGCGGTACTCCAGCGCGAACTCGCTGAGGATCTTGCTGAAGCGGTGGACGCTGATCTCGCGCACGCTGTACGCCGGGTGGCCCAGGAACAGCAGGAAGGCGTGGAACCTGATGGCGGGCAGGAGGAAACAATCAGGACTGGGGACCGGTGAGCATAAATAAACTATCCAAGAAAAACACACACCAAAAAAAACCAAAAAAAAACAAGCGCTCAGGGTGGGAACACCAGGTGCCACGGTTTTTGGCATTTCCGACAAGGCCGTAGAGTAGAGGCCGAAATTTTTGAAGTAATTCCATTTTTTTCGGTCTGTCTTTCTTCCAGTCTCTTTTTTATACAAACCTGATAGCAATTACAGTGCAGAGCGGTGTAGAGTATATCTAGAAAAGATTTCCTGTGGAAGTAATAGGGTTCACGGCAGAGATGTGGCAAAGTGCGTCCTACAGACAGGTATTTAGGCTACACGGGATGGCCGCTTGTTGACCTCGTACCATGAAATTGGCGGTGATGGAGCGCGGGTAGAATGTGAACAGGAGCCCCCGTGGACCCGTTGCATTTTGCCTGACCGTGCTGCTTTGTGAGCTCTGGGTCCCGTTGTTGCCAAGGAATGCAAATACGCTGGGCCTCATTCGATAACATGTGTGTGGAAATGCTCTTCGCCTGGGATGAATCTCAGCAATTGTAAATTGAGAGTCGTGTGCCTGTGACTCCTAATTAGCAGAAGCCACGCCCGGTTTCTCCATAATAAGGAAGTATTATTAAGCTGCAGATTATTAGTTGTAAATACTTAGTAAATATTGTTTTATTATTCACAGTTTTACATTGTATTGTATAACAGTTAATATTTACCCGTTTTAACTTATTTTGGCACTGATATGACAATGACAT
>NC_137193.1:28864406-28869406 GCF_960531495.2 Zeus faber
TCAATATGTACTAAAATATCTACTTCATAAGGCTGAAGTATTATTGTCATATACAACCAGTACTGGTTACCTTGGTAACCGGTATCTCCTTCGACTTGGTCTCAAACAGGTGCTCCAGCTTGGCCGTGTCCAGCTTCACAGACTCCAGTTTGGACCAGAGGGAGTCTCCGCTCTTCTTGTAGGTTCCGTACTGGCTGTCCAGCGGGCGCACCTGATCACAAACAGAGCCGCCGGATGGAACGGATTAAGCCGGAGCAATGTTTTTTGTGCTGCAAATACCGCTTAAACCTCAATAACGTGGAGTTAATAACAGACTTTGAAGCCAAAGCACTATATAAAGATCAACAAGAACCAGAAAGAACCCAGAACTAAGAATAACAACAGAACAGCAATAGCTGGTACACGCAAGTGGGTCAGGCTGTGTTTTCACTGGGTAAAAACGGAGCCCGGTGATGTGGACGTCAATATAATGTCAATATACAGTATATCACAACATCTGCTTGTGAGTTCAAAATCCTTTCATTGCAGGTAGGTATCATTTCACACACCTCGCTCCAGAAGAGCCTGATGGTCTTCTTCTTTTTGTTGAACAGCGGTGGCTCTGGGGGCGGGGCCGCCAGCGGCGGCGTGCTGAAGCAGGGCGGAGGGGGGGGGCCTCATCATGCCCAGCATGGGCGGTGGCGGGGGGCAGCAGCTGGCCAGTGAGGGCGGCGGGGGTGGCAGGCGGGGCACGTGGGGCAGCGGAGGCGGCGGCGGGGGCAGCAGCTCGCTGCAGCCCCCCATCAGGCCGGCGTCCAGGACGTCGTGGTCGTCCCTGTCCGTCAGGTCCGTAAAGTTGATGTCGCCGATGCGCAGCTCGCGCGGGCTGGCCAGCAGCTGGTCCCAGATGGTATCCGATTCCTTCTTGGGCGGCGGCGGGGGGAGCAGGGGCTTCTCTATGGCGGCGGGGGTCTCAGTGGAAAATGAAGAGGGTCCTTCTAGGTGCAGGGGGGGCGAGCCAAGGTCCTTGACCAGGTCCCCGAAGCGCTCGGCGAAGGTGCGCACCGTCCCCCGGTGCTCGGGGCCCTCGGACCCCAGGGCGTCGCCGCCGGCACCGCCCGTCTGGGGGTCGCCGGACTGCCGGTCCCCCTCCCTGACAACGTCCCCGCTCTCCCCTTCCCCTTTCTCCTTCTCCGCAGAACACTCTTCCTCCTCGTCCTCCTCTTCGTCACTGGGCTTCTTGCTCTGCGAGTACAGCATGTCCAGCATGAAGAGCTTGCTGTTGAGGAGTTTGCTACACTGCTCACCTACCTCTGCCTCCTTCACGCCTGAGAGGTTAGGGTTAGAGAGAGAGAGAGAGAGAGAGAGAGAGAGAGAGAGAGAGAGAGAGAGAGAGAGAGAGAGAGAGAGAGAGAGAGAGAGAGGTTTGGGGTTTGAGACACACAACAAAATAGTAGTATTTAATTTAAAAAGGTTGAGCAAGAATTCAACTTTTCTCTATGACTAATGGCCGACAATAAGAACATTATCCAGGGTCTGCATTCTCAACCTTGATATGCACACGGGTCATGGGACATTTCTAAGACTGAAAAAAACAGTTTTAGTCATTATTTCAAGCAATTTGCCCCCTCACCATTCTCGTTGTTGGTCCGCTCCTCCCTCTCCAGGGTGCTGCTGGCCGAAGAGATGCTGGAGGCGGAGCAATTGTCCTTCTCGTTCACCTCCTCATTCTGTCGCTCCTTGTCGCTCAGGATGCCGCTGTCCTCCTCCTCCTCCGCCTCCTCCCTCTCTACCTCCTTCTGCCCTTCCTCCTTCCACTCACACTCTTCCTCCCTCTCCTCTTCTTCTGCTTTCTTCTCCTCTGTCACCTCCGCCGCCCGTTCGCTCCGTTCCACCGCTTCCCCTACTTCCTCAACTTCCTCAACTTCCTCCTCCTCCTCTTCTTCTTCTTCTTCCTCCTCTTCTGCCGTGGCCCCGGCGTCCTTCTGCTCCGTTTCGGTGCCGGCGCTGGAGTCGTGCGCCTCGTCTGTCAGGCGGACGGAGGTGAAGATGGAAAGGTCATTCTGATTAGGGCATATATCCATACGCCAAGGTGGTGTTGAAGCCCACAGAAATGCTCAAACGGGCTCAAAACACGCATGCACGTTCACGAAAAAACACGTCCAAAAATGGACAGACTGATACCAACGTTACGGACGTAACACATGTTACACATTGGCACTCAATCGATTATACCCAAGTGCTCACTCAATCTTATATCGCCATGTTTTGGCGTGAATTGCCACAGAAATCGTTCCCACAGAACCTCTGTGTGAGTTGGGGCGGCTATCAAGCTAATACTGTTTGACAGGGTTACGCGTCTGGCTTTGGCGGTCTTTAAGAGGCGCCCTGTTTGGCATCGGTGCGGGAGACCCCGGCTATCAACACACGCTCGCACACGCTCGCAAAAACACCGCTCTCACGCGCTAACGTAAACAATATGGCGGGCGGACAAAAGGCGGGTTGTCGCGAGGCCAGGATATGAACAGGAAATGAGGAATTAAGTTCCTGTTTACACCCAAACACACACATACACACACACGGTACGCTTCAAAAACGTCGGGTACAGTCCACGCAATGAGGCGGGCGAGGTTAGAATAACACGTGTTGCCAAGGCCCACGTACACTGGAGCGGCTGAACTCCAGTTCTCCACAATCGGCCGGGTTCTTCTAAGAGATGTTTTGGAGGGTTGTTTTTTTTTCAGCGCTTTCCTCGAGTCCTAATTTACCTCAAAAACCAAATTTTCGATGTTTTCTTTTTCAATCTACTCCCCCACCCTCTTCCTCATCTTGTCCTCCCTTTCTTTCTTCTGCTCACACCTGCCTGTTAGTTTAAATTGGTCGACAGCAAACTGAAACAATTAAAGGTTAAGAGTAAATTGTAAAAGGTCGCCCTGGTTGGGAAATTCAATTGGCAAACCTTCTGGTTTTAATTCCAGCAGTCACCCACAAAGCATGAAACCCCCAGAAAACAAAGGTCACGGTAAAAAGACGCAGACCTCAAAAGCACTTGAGACATCTGACTCCACACAAAAACTGTCGTCGTATATTGTACAATAATGCACAGCATAACAGTGGTAGTAGAAATCACATTTTGAATTGTCAGAAAAACCAAATTCCAAATTCCCATCATTGGTCCATTGGGGCGTACCTGTCCCGCAGGGGTCTGCGGCGGCCTCAAGGTGGCCCTCGGGGCAGGCTTCGGGGTGGGACTCGGGGTCAGCCTCAGCGTCCTCCTGCGAGGCGAAGGAGGACGGGCTGCTGCTGCGCGATGAGGAGGGCCAGGCCTCGGCGGGTTCAAAGGTCAGGCCGAGGTCGGGACGAGCCCTCGACAGACCGACGCGCTCCCTCTCGTATTCCTCGGCCGCCTGGCGCTCCACGTTCTTATATCTGGGAGGAGGGGAGGGAACGAGGTGGAGTATAGAGGATGAGAGAGAGAGAAAGAAAGAGAGGGAGGGAGGGGAAACGAGAGTGAGCGGGCCAGAGGTGGAGCGGAAGACAGAGAGAGGGAGAGAGAGAGAGGGGGAATGTTTAAAAGAAACTAATCGAGCGAATCGGCCGTCGCCAAGGACCAAAATAGAGTCTCCTCATCTCTCTTGCATTTTTAGTTTCCCTCACAATAGGGGCTTTCAGAAAGCCACCCCCCCCCCCCCCAAAAAAAACAGCCGCCCCCTTCTATCAGTAGTGAAGCACACTCCGATAAACAGGCACACACACACACACACACACACACACACACACACACACACACACCCCGAGACTCCGTCTCTCTCTTAACACTCAAAAATCATTCTACCTCTAGTGCTTTCTCTTTTTATAATGGAGTGGTTGCACCTCCTCGCCTGAAATAAGCCCCGCTCCCCCCGGCCCCACTCACCCCCCAGACCCCCTACACCCCCCTCAACTCTCTTACTCGCCGCAATAACCAAAGAGAAGGCACACACACACACACACACACACACACACACTCACACACACACACACACACACACACACACACACACACACACACACACACACACACACACACACACACACACACGCCCGATGCGACCATCAGCCGTCCAACGCTCCTCTTTCTCCCCTTCCATCCTTGCAGCCAGACACTGAGCTGTCATAGAGAGATAGAGCACTAGCGACTGGAGGGGAGAAACCAGAACAACAAAAAAAAAAAACGACCAAAGGGGCGAAGAGGGTGGGGGAGAACCGTGGAGTGATGGAGGCGTAGGAACGCGCAGTTTGGCCGCCGTGAGGCCAAACATCAGAAGTGAATCAAGGTAAACCTGTTCAAGATGTGGTGTCTCCTCCTCCTCTCACTCCTTTCCTCCTCTGTTGCCACCAACCCTCTCTCTCTCTCTCTCTCTCTCTCTCTCTCTTTCTTTCTCTCTCTCATCTACCAAATGCGTGCTGTCCCTGTTGGGGATAATCGGAACTCATTGATCGGAGCACAGTAGAAGCTTAATATCGATATCCATCTGTGTGTGTGTGTGTGTGTCTTTGACACATGGAGAATGACAGCATGAAGGAGTAAGAAAATGAAGAAGGGATGTAGTGACGCTAGGAAAGAGAACAAATTAAACAGCCGTTCAGTTAAATAGCTTTCACATCATGGGGTCACACCAACGACAGGGCTGCATTCAGACGTCAGACGAATGGGTCGTAATTCACACCGCCCTTACAAAGCTGTGTCTTATCCCGCCGACGGGGGGGTGGGAGGGCTGTTGTTTTTTTTATCTGACTCTGTAAATACATCAGAGAACCCCAGTGTGAATAGTATACTTCCCCTCCGTCATCCATCCATCACCTCCCCCATGGAGCACCTCTCCCGCTTCCTCCCCTGTGTTGTCCTTCGTATCCAGCTACCGTCTGCTGCTCCCTGTGGGAGCGTTTGAAGGATTCCGCTTCTTTTAAGTTTGTTTTGGCCCAAAAATAAACAATAATGGCTTAAAAAGAATGTGACTTAATATTAAGATGACACTGTT
>NC_137193.1:28871906-28989406 GCF_960531495.2 Zeus faber
TCATCTACCTCCTGGAATCCACAGTACATTTAGAAAGACCTGTTTTGCGACTTAGTACTTTTTGATTTGCAAACTCCCAAACACCTTTATTTATCCATGTCCATTTCATGTGGCACCTCAAATCTCAGTGACAATTCCCTTTGTTTGTCCTTCATTGATTGCAGATGAAAGGTTCTGTGCCTTAATTACTGAACGTGAGATAATATTACAGATTGCATATCAGGTGACAAACAGCCCTTTGAACAAAGTGAAACCACACAAAACAACCCAGCTATTATACTACAGTTCACAGGGAAAGAAAGCAGGAGGGCAAAGGTAGGAATCTGATCTGCCTAAAAGTGAGGAAAGACTATTCAGGTGAGGAGTGCACATTTCTCTGAGAGGGGAAGAAGGGAAAGTGAGAAGTGAAACAGCATAAGGGTTTACGAAGGAAAGAAGAGTGGAAGTGCACTGGTTCAGCTACACAGCTAAGGAAGTGGAAAGTGAAAAGTGGAAAGTGGAAAGTGGAGGCCCTGGAACTAAGAGAAAGAACTCAGGGACAGCGGGAGATTTGAAGCAAGAAGGTCGTGAAGGCATATTTTAAGGCGTGACGTGGAACTACTACAGCGGCCCACAAGCGCTGAAAAGACGTCCAGAAGAGGCGAGGTGAGGCGAGGTGGAGAAGAAAAGTGGTGAAAGAGACGACATCTAAAGTGGTTCCCGATGTCGGACGGACGGACGACTTTCTTCATTATCGGCTTCCCGCTGACCTGGGCGACGTAGAACCAGGCCGTTCATCCTGGAGTTTGGTCTCAGCCGGATCCTGAGGCTGACCCGGGGAGCCGTCGTCCAGGTCGTAGGAGAACAGGTGGAAGGGCGACTGGGGGAGGTAGGGGAGGCGGTCGGGCTGCGAGGCGCCCCGAGTCGGGGGGCTGACCTCCGCGGTGGCCGGCACCGTCACCACCGTCCTCCTGCGGGCCAGCAGCTCCGCCAGCAGGGACGGCTGGGCCGCGGGAAGGCTGACGGGGGCGGGTGGGACGCGAGGGGTGGGGGAGGTGGAGAGGGGCCCATTCACGGGAGGTAATGGTGGTGGCGGCGGTGGAGGTGGAGGTGGAGGCGGTGACGGCGCAGGTTCTTCAACCCCACTCTCCCCCTCCGCCTCGTTGCTTCCGTCCTCCTTCCTGGAGGTGACGGTGATGGAGGATGTGACGGTTGTCCTGTAAATGCGGAACCTTTTGTTTGGCGTGTGGCTGCTGGGGGAGAAGAGAGAGGGCGGATGAAGAAGACGGACAGATGGATGAGATAATAGGAAATAACTTGACCAATGGATAGTTGCTTAGACCAGGCATATAAAGTCTAGTATACATTAATAACCACTGGTAACCATTGCACGGACAGCTGGTGCCCCCAAAACTTATTTGATTTTTTTTTTTCTTCTAAAAAATTCTTCTAGATTAGGTTCACATATATATATATATATATATATATCATAACCTTAGGGGTTATATAATATATATATAATATAATATAGGGCTCTTTTCTTTGAATTAAAAAAATGTTCGGTACATCCCACAATACCTGGGGCCGGTCTGACAAGACACCCCATCGACCCCATGCTCCTCAGCACCGACATCTGAATCACAATCCGACTCTGTGAATGGATTCTCCTCTTCCTCCTCTTCCTCACACTCCTCCTCTCTAAGGAGGTGTGGGTGGGTTGGTTTGTGTGTGTGTGTGTGTGTGGGGGGGGGGGGGGGGGGGTGGCGACAAGGATGGGTGGATGCAGTTGAGTGTGAACAGAGGGATAAATGAGGGATGGATGCAATAGGGGGTGGGTAGTGCTGGGGTGGGGCACGTAGGATGTCGGCTATTTCATCCTACCATTTGGTGGTATAATTATAGGTGAATATTTGGATTTGGATTTTCAAAAGAGAAATTCCACTCTGATAAGACGTCTTTTGACTTTTCCCCCCGTCAAAATATTCTATTTGGCATTCCATTTTCATTGTCAATGACAAAGAAAATGCAATATCATGACCCATGTTGTACGTGTCAAAGCCATAGCGGTAATGTATCCCTTCACAGGCGATACATTACCCAGCACCAAGAGAAACAGAGAGAAGTAGGGGATTATGGGTCGGGAGGCTCAGTACATGCAAAATATAGCACAGGTTAAGGACAAACAGGGGGACGGACGTTCCAAACAGCACAAGGTCTACACAGATAATATACAAGATTCTAAGGAGAGGAAAGACAAGAGAGACAGAAACAAACTGGAATTAAATGAATGAGGGACAAAAAAGATGGAAGGACGAATAAACACTTCTAATAGTGGGAGGTCGGGAAGGAAAGAGGGGGACGAGGGGACGAGCCCATTCAGGATCAGCTCCGGAGTGAATCCAGATGATCCTCGACGCTGCCAGGTGCTGTTCTACTCGACCAGAGCCATGTGTGTGTGTGTGTGTGCATGTGTGCGTGCGTGTGTGTGTGTGTGTGTGTGTGTGTGTGTGTGTCACCGTGATACACAAACACTCTCACACGTGTGCTCGCGTTCCTCACATGGCCGCCGGAAGGGAGCTCCGACGTAACACACCAGGGCTTGGTTGTACAAACTCCTCAGGCACACACCCGAGGACACATGCACACGTACACGGTCGTCTACGTCTACGTTTACCTGTGGTGAACGGCCTCGGCCCCGCGCTCTACCGCGACCCCTCCTCTGTGAACGCACTGCTTGAGCCCCAGAAATTAGTCTAGTAGCATTAGTTAGCATTAGCATTAGTGTCAGATATTGAGGATTTCTTGTGTTTACGTTTTTAGTTTATGCTGTTTGGGGCGTCTTTTTTTAATGGGGACGAAATTTTTCACTCCAAACCACGAGTGTCATTTTCAAGTGGGACACGCGTTTAAGTGTTAAGGAGGTCGCAGAAGGCCGGCCGACCGGGTGGCCTTTTTTCCCAGAGTGACCTTTGAACTTACATGGACGGGAGGCGACCTGAGAGCGCTCTGGGGCAGAAAGCGTGGGCACGGGTCAGCTTTGAATAACCATCAGCCAAGAAAGTGTTCCATGATTTAAATTAAATCAAATTAAATTAAATTAAATTAAATTAAATGTAATCCAATTTAATCCAATTCAATTTAATTTAATTTAATTTAATTTAATTCATGGTATTGTTTGATGCTACTGGTTTACTTTTATTTATTTTAGCTCAAAGCTACACTGATACACTAAATAGAAATGCATTCATAAAATAAGATAATAGGAGATTCTGGTGTTTAAATAAAGATTAAAAAATAATAAAATCCACTTCCTTCCTTCCTTCCTTCCTTCCTTCCTTTCCTCACCTTTCGCTCCTGTCCGCTCCGTTGAAGGGCTGGAAGCCTCTCTGGGGGGAGGGGCTGCAGGGGGAGGCAAGGCCTGACCGCCCCAATGAGGCCCTGCGGCTCCGCCTCCTCTCCAGGCCCCGCCTCTTGTCCTCACCCCCGAGGCTGGACCGCCGCCGGTCGCGGCGTCCCATCGGCGGCAGCGTGCTGTCGTCTCCGTCCTCGTGCCGCAGTGTGCTCTGGAGTTGAAGGTAAATTGTGTTGTATCGTTAATTGTTTTGGTTTATTGTTCATTGCCGATTTTTGGGGTTTCTTGTTTATTACTGTTTCTTGTTTCTTGTACATTTTTTAGGTTTATTGTAAATTTCAACATTTCTCGTTTGCCGATGATTCTTTTTTATCTATCTATCTATCTATCTATCTATCTATCTATCTATCTATCTATCTATCTATCTATCTATCTATCTGTCTATCTATCTATCTATCTATCTATCTATCTGTCTATCTATCTATCTATCATCTATCTATCTATCTATCTATCTATCTATCTATCTATCTATCTATCTATCTATCTATCTATCTATCTATCTATCTATCTATCTATCTATCTATCTATTTATCTATCTGTCTATCTATTTATCTATCTATCTATCTGTCTATCTATCTATCTGTCTATCTGTCTATCTATCTATCTATCTGTCTGTCTATCTATCTATCTATCTATCTATCTATCTGTCTATCTATCTATCTATCTATCTATCTATCTATCTATCTATCTATCTATCTATCTAGCTATCTGTCTATCTGTCTATCTATCTATCTATCTATCTATCCATCTATCTGTCTGTCTGTGTCTGTCTGTTTATCTATCTCTCTCTCTATCTATCTATCTATCTATCTATCTATCTATCTATCTATCTATCTATCTATCTATCTATCTATCTATCTATCTATCTATCTATCTATCTGTCTATCTATCTATCTATCTATCTATCTATCTATCTATCTAGCTATCCATCTATCTGTCTGTCTGTCTGTCTGTCTGTCTGTCTGTCTGTGTGTCTGTCTGTTTATCTATCTATCCATCCATCCATCCATCCACCTATCTGTCTCTCTGTCTGTCTGTCTGTCTGTGTGTCTGGCTATCTATCTATTTATCTATCAACCTACATGTTTGTCTGTCTGTCTGTCTGTCAGTCTATCTATCTATTTATCTTTCTATCTGTCAAGCTGTGTGTGTGTGTATGAGTGTGTTTTGGCCGTGGTGGCTGCTGTGCGCCCTCCGCACCTCGTAAAGGTTGAGCTGCTCCACCAGGTCCAGGTCGGTGCCCTTTCGTCCCAGGTGCCTCTGGGACACCGTCTCCATCCCCTGCTCCTCCAGGGCATCCACCATGTCATAGAAGGAGTCCTGATCTGGTAGCGCTGCCAGCGTCTGCCCAGTGGACGGACAGAGATGGAGAGGGAGAAAGAGGAAGAGAAAGAGAGAGCGCGAGAGCAGACCTCATCACCAACTTTCAACCCAGATCACAGACCAGTGGAGACCGGGGGAGAAACCGGTCTGTACCTTGTTGATGAGGGTCATGGCGTAGATCAGCAGCTCCGTGTCCACGCCGTCCTTCTCGTCCAGGATCTCCATCGTGTTGGACCACGGTTTGCAACCTGGAAACCAGCCCCGTGGATCAATAACTGTAATACTTACTCACCTATTTATCTATTTGTCCATGTACTGATCTGTCTGCCTGTCTGTCTATCCACCTGCTGACTAAGACTGGGCCATGCAAAACAACTTATTATGCTCCCATGTTAAAGAACCCAGCTCACACCCTGAACTACTGTATATAGTCACATTGAAGCATATGGGATATGAATGACGACGTCAAACTCAACTCAAAACCTTTCAGATGAAACTCCGAAACATCGTTCAGATATCTAATATTGTGATGTTTTGGTCCTTGAAGGATCTTCATTCAGCATTGCCATTGATTTAATGTTGCGTGCCATGGGGCACGCGCTTGTTCCATTGTGTTAGGGTTTGTGTTATGTTCTACAGGTTCGTATCCCAAGGTTGATTGGTTGACGATCTCTGAAGAAATTTTGATTTTTATACCACAAAACTAGGTCACCTGAATGTCTTCATTTCATACCCTACCTCTCTTGTTGTCCACTCGGGTGATGGCCTGGATCAGCAGCGGGGCGTTGGACTCGGAGTACTCCACAAATACCAGCAGCAGCTTCAGAGCCGTCTTCACCACGAGCCGGAACTAATCGATATGCCGTGAAAATATACTTTACATTAAATTTATATAATAGTATCAATCAGTGGTTCTCGACGTGTGGTCCAGGGACCCCCAAGGGATCCTTCAAGAGGTTCGGGGGGGTCCCAAGCAAAATGACTAATAGTAGAGACAGGTGTGGAAGTTTGGATTAAATCATATCTAACAATAAAGCTATAATGTCGTCGTTGAAATTAAAAAGTTCTAGATGAACGATAACATAAGATATGACCAAAAAGTGCTCAGAATATGAGCACTTTTGTGTGTGTGTGTGTGTGTGTGTGTCTTTTTGTGTATGTGTGTGTGTGTGTGTGTGTGTGTGTGCGCTCGACAGAGTGGCAGTGTGTGTTTGACTACGAGGTCATTGTGATGAAAGGGTGAAAGAAGATGCCAGATTATTTATAGACTTGCTGGGGGAAAAACAAAAACTGGAGGGTGTGGAGTGTGCTGTTAAAAAACGAGACGGCAACTGCAAGGAAACATGCCACCCCCGGGTCAGGATACAGAACTAAACCAGCAGCCGATGTGAGGGTGTGTGTGTGTGTGTGTGTGTGTGTGTGTGTGTGTGTGTGTGTGTGTGTGCTCTGAGCGACATAATCCGCAACACATGAAGGCTACTTGTTTGGAAGTCACTATCACCCAAACCGATCAAATCCCCAAAAAATAATGATTCAATTTTAATGGCTGAACTAGACTTGGACAAAGGGGGGCGGAGCCATATTCACCTTCGACCCAATCAGAGTGTAGAGCCACTGGATGGTCTCTGCGTGGCCGATCACCCCGTTCATCCCGTCCACGTACAGCATGATCTGCCCTAGAGCTGGAGAGAGAGGGGGGAGAGAGACAGCGAGAGAGAGAGAGAGAGAAAGAGAGAGAGAGAAAGAGAGAAAACCCATCAAGAAGGTTCACCCCTCACTGCAGGTGTGCGTGCAGCATCAAAGACTCCATGTCCAATAACAACAAAAAAGAGAGAGCGATTAGGGAACAAACACGAGACAGGAATTTCAAATTGGCCCCAAATACCTCCGATTCCTGTGTACCACGAGGATAACGGGCAAGTGAGCCAGTCACGTTCTGTATATTTATTTATCTCTTCATGTGATGCATCTCGCTTTTGTGAAAGATTTGCGAGAAGTGTTCTAAACGCCATGATGTGGTTTCATTATCAGTATTTCTTGCATTTTTACTTTTCATTCTATACAGCGGTATGAAAGCAAACTATAAGAAATAAACTTCCTCTAGCTCTAAGAAGAATTGGAAGATAATATCAAGGATATGCTAAATAGAGACACTGTTGCTAATTATTTTTATTAATAATTCATTTTATCCACAGGCTTCATCGAGAAGACAATACAAGATGTAACAATGGATAAATATGATTTTAGGAGCAAGACAAAACACGTGAAAAGGCACAGTTGTATAAAAAAAAGACCATTCACTCGCAGTGCCTCATCTCTGATCATATATGATGATACACTCGTAGCATTTTTAATAACATCAGCGAGCTGTAAAATTCTTGTGGGTACTGAGTAAAGTGAGTTCAAATAACTGATGACGGGGGACCCTGAAGGTGTCCTGTTGCAGAACACGGCGGAGGCTGCAAGATTAATCACAAGGCTGCAAATAGATAGAGAGAGAGAGAGAGAGAGAGAGAGAGAGAGAGAGAGTACCTCTTAGTATGTAGTTCTGGTAGTTCTGGTCTGCCTCCGCTCCCACCTTGATCAAACAGGTCAGACCCTCGGCCATGACAAACTCATGGACCAGGTCCTTGTCATCCTGACACAAAAAAAAACAGAGAGAAAGGGGAATTGAATGTATTTTTTTTACATTTAAATTCGTTTTTTTCATCAATTATTTTGTCTGTTTGCATGAACTATGGTGGAAAACCAGCAATTTTTCAGTCCATGCATTGTCGTCAGTCACCAGAAGGGGGTGGTGAAGTGCAGTGTTTAGGAATGAAGCCGTAATACAGTAGGTGTGTGTGTTGATGTTTTGAATCATCTCATTATACACACTAATCATTTCAACATGGACCTATTGCGTAGTTTCTTGTTGATCGCAACTTCTCCAATAACAAAAATAAACAAAACCCAAACCTGCTCTCCACCACTTAGGGACCTGGACGTAAATAGTTTTCCTCTGGGCATATGTTGCTAAACCTTGGGTGACTTCCTCATGGGCCACGTGTCCAGTCATTGTGTGCGCAATGTCTTTGTGTATATGTGTACGACTATGTGTGTGTGAAAGTATCCCTGTTCCAGATAGCCAGAGCGGCCTTGGCTTGGACACTGCCCGACTGACTGCGCTCTTCCCAAAAATAAAGGTTTATTCAGAGATTCAGACACACACAGACACACACAGACAGACACAGACACACACACACACACACACACACACACACACACACACACACACAAAGAGCGGTGCCACGTCGAAGGCGCTGAGGGTCATTGTGGATGCACTTGTCGGCCATAACAACAGACAGAATAACAGATCGTATCGTTCTAACTACGGATAGCAGCGTGAGATTGTATGCATGCGCGTATGTACAATTGTGCGTGTGTGTGTGTGTCTGTGATTTACCTGAAATATCTGCTTTAGGGAGAACAATGCCCTCCTCAAGTCACGTCCATTGGAGTTGTACAGTTTTTCTGCAGAAAGGGAAACACAACTTATTCTGGTCACTCTGAAGACATTTACATACACAAGGATGGTGAAGATTGGTGCATTTCTCTACAGACAATTAGCATTGAACAAAGCTTAACAGCTAGTTATTGTTATTATAATATTATTCAATATTATCAAAAAATTATAACTATTATAAAATGATACATATACACACATATACACACACACACACACACACACACACACACACACACACACACACACACACACACATATATATATATATATATATATATATATATATATATATATGTATATATATATATATAAAGTTATTGTAACTAATATTGCAATATAGTTTAATATTTTTAACTAATAATATAATAAGACTGCATTACAGTGAAATGGGGCAACGTTATGAACTTCATAAGCTGTCCAGTCTATTGTAATTTAAAATACAATACTCTGAATCATTTATTTATCAATACTCCTTTATATACACTCAGTAGTAGTCTGACAAATTATGATATCAATACAAGATTTGCATTGGGCGGTTCAACTTTCCGGGCGATACACCTGACAAGTTCCTCAGGGAGATTGTTTATTAATTTGATAAGGTATACACGGTATCTTTTTACCCAATGTCCATTGTGTTTGACGCGGTGACTCAATAAATGAATAAATACATACAACCCCTGGAGCCTGGTTGGCTGCCGGGGGCAAAGTTCCACCACGGTTCTCCGGCATGAGAGGGAGGCTGCCCGGCGGACGGAACCGGCCGAGCCCTTCATCGCACACTTTCACTCTCAATCCCTCAGCAACACCATAACACATGCAAAAGGACCCTGACACGCTGACACACGCGCATGCACGCACACACAGGTTGGCAGCGGTAATGAGAGCCGTAGCGGAATGTTAATGAGCCGTTGGCTGCGTTTCTGAGGTATTCAGGTCACGACACCGAGAACAGCGCCGAGATTAGGAAGCGCTACAGCCCCAGCCACCACTGTTCTTACTGTCAAAGTGTTTCACAAAAAAAAACAACGTGTGTGTGCGTGTGTGCGTGTGTGTGTGTGTGCGTGTGTGTGTGTGTGTGTGTGTGTGTGTGTGTGTTTGTAGGGGGGGGCTGCATATTGTCTGACTTCACTACAAATGGAGAGACAAGTGGAATAATTTTCCTGAGTGCTCCGGGTTGGGGCTAAGAGCGTTTTAACTGGGTTGACCTTACAGTGTGTAATTGTCTATGAACAGTTGTGTGTCCAACTGTGTGACAGCGGGGGGGGGGGGGGGAGGGGGTCTGGAGGCCTGCATGGATAAAACCCTAAATCTTTGTGTGTGTGTGTGTGTTTCCGTACACTATGTGCGTTCATAATCCCTCGGTCCATCACATATGGACTTGGAGAACCGGGAGCAGGGGCAGCTCGGGCCAGCGTCCATGCCCCCTGATGTGGGCACAGGCCACATAGGGCGAAGCTGGGGGGCTGGAGCCAGCCTGTCTGAGGCTCAGGGCTGTACTCTCTGGGATAATTTGGGGCGGGGCCCTTCCCAGCGCCGGGGTCAAAGTCATTACCACCCCTGGCGCACAGACTCACCAAGGTGCCGGGGGACTTCCCTGAAATCGATCCGTAATAAGCTCCGGCAGGCGTTGAGTGACGGTGACATAATTCTGTGTTTTCACCGAAGGTAACAGTCTCCCTCAACTTTATCAAGGGAAAGAGCAGGAGAGGAGAGGAAAGGGAAGGGGAACGGGAGGAGAGTGACCACAGAGTACAGGCCGGCGTCTGAAGGGAGTCAGAGACAGGGAGAGGGCTAATTGGTGCTGGGCAGACAAAAACAGATAGGGATGAGAGGGAGAAAGTTGCTAGTTTGGAAAAAAAGGGGAAATTCCCATCTCCCCAAAATACACATCCTCTATACAGTCCAAGCTGTATGTTATTTCAAAATAATGTTCTGGTAAATATCTGACCCTGTACAGCTGAGAAGATGCACGAGAGTCTTGGTCAATAGCAGCGGCCATTACTTCGAAAGGACACCTCAGAATTAGGTGAGACACGAAGGTTGAGGAGGGTTTCCAACCTGAGGCCCGGGTTTCAAACATGCGTCCTTGAATGGAATTCACAACCGTGACCAAATTAAATGTGAGGGATCCTGAATGCACGTCCCCGTTTCAGCTGCTCGCATACAGCGGTCACCCTATCGACTCCGTCAGCTGGAGCTTGGGTTTTCGGCCGCACGTGTCTCCCACCGACCGCCCGCACGGCTGATTTTCCACTCCGCCTGGTCATCATCGGAGCCTATACGCCGTAGGAAATAGTCCATAATATTGAATAGCTCTCTGTTCCCTGGGGTTGGTGGTCAAATAACGCCAATGAAGCGCAGTGAGCAATGAAGGGACAAGAGGTTGATTCGTCCCCACATGGCTCACCCATCCTAAAGTTCACGTCCCATATCCAAAATTTATGTATGATATCTCCAGTTACGCTAGTTAGCTAGATCGCTAGTTACTAAAAAAAGCACAACCTGACTCATTCAGTAAGGGGCTTTAACGGATGCTACGGGGGTGGTTCCCGACGGGCTGTAAAGTGTGTGTGTCTGTACGTGTGTGTGCGTGTGGTGGAACTTGAGAACAGGTGCTTGGTGTTTGCTCCAGTGTTTCTCTTGCTAGTAGCATTACTGAACCATACCTTTCCATCAGCACACACACACACACACACACACCAAGTAAAACCACTTGAGATATTATTATCACGCTATAAAATCCTTACAGAAATACGCGTGCAAGCATGGTCGACCCTGAGGTGGTGCCGGCCATTTTCAACACAAGGGACACCAAATTCCGAAAGCGCCCAAGAGCACATTCCCCTTCATCCCAACAGCCAATCACAGCCATGCCCTTTCCGATTTCCAGGGAAATAAAGTGGCTACTAATTGTTTTCGACCGTTATCCTGTCCATGTTGGTTTATCAGCACCCTGGTGCTCCAGAGAAAAAATGGCTGCCATGCATCAAGAGCACGTCAACAGCTGATAACAGAGTAATGTTTGGCCGTCGCCATTCTGTTGTTGACAGACTGACAACCAGAAAGGTTCTATTAAATGGTTCATTTGAGTCAAATGCCTTCTGGACTACCATGGAGTGAAGCAAACCAGAATCCAGGGGAAGGGTGACCTCCCCTACAGAGATGCTCTGCTGTGTGCTGCTAGTCAACACATATAGTGGTGCAGCTATACGGGTAGACTGTGCTGTTAGTACGTTGACCTATACAGGTAGACTGTGTGGTTAGCATGTTGACGTACAGTATACAGGTAGACAATGCGGTTGGTACGTTGACCTATACAGGTAGACTGTGTGGTTGGTATGTTGATGTACAGTATACAGGTAGACAATGCGGTTGGTACGTTGACCTATACAGGTAGACTGTGTGGTTGGTATGTTGACATACAGTATACAGGTAGACAATGCGGTCGGTATGTTGACCTACAGTATACAGGTAGACAATGCGGTTGGTATGTTGGACCTATACAGGTAGACTGTGTGGTTGGAACGTTGGATCTATACAGGTAGACTGTGTGGTTGGAACGTTGGATCTATACAGGTAGACTGTGTGGTTGGAACGTTGGATCTATACAGGTAGACTGTGTGGTTAGTATGTTGATGTATACAGGTAGACAATGCGGTTGGTATGTTGGACCTATACAGGTAGACTGTGTGGTTGGAACGTTGGATCTATACAGGTAGACTGTGTGGTTGGTATGTTGAGGTATACAGGTAGACTGTGTGGTTGGTATGTTGATGTACAGTATACAGGTAGACAATGCGGTTGGTACGTTGGACCTATACAGGTAGACTGTGTAGTTGGTGTGTTGACGTACAGTATACAGGTAGACAATGTGGTTGGTACGTTGGACCTATACAGGTAGACAATGCGGTTGGTATGTTGATGTACAGTATACAGGTAGACAATGCGGTTGGTATGTCGACGTATACAGGTAGACCGTGGGGTTGGTACGTTGACCTATACAGGTAGAAAATGCGGTTGGTGTGATGACCTATACGGGTAGACGTGTCGTGGTGGGCACATTGTTCCGCTCCAGGGATGGATTCCATAAAAATAGCCACAAAGCTGATGGCATGTACCAACAGATAAGATTATATCCACATAGACAGAGTACGCAAACAGGGCATACATGTTTGACATTTCTCTAGAGCAAGGGTTCCCAAAACTTTTCTTATGGTGAGGTAGTCTACTAAGTTCTGGTTGAGGACCCCTACACACACACACACACACACACACACACACACACACACACACACACACACACACACACACACACACACACACACACACACACACACAGGGTGATTATATACAGTATATGATGAGTATCATTGAAAAAATACATATATATTTCAAAACAAATGTATAAAGTAATATTTTGCTGGGAAACCCCTGCAATTCCTTCACCGCCCCTTAGGGGGTCGTGGAACCCCTGCTCTATCACTACAGTATGTATACACCTCTTTTTGAGCCGCCAACTATAATAACATCATGACAGCACCTTATAATTGTAATCCCAACATCTTGTCAACATAATGATCCTCTCGCTCTAGAATAAATATAGTTTGCTACTTTAAATAATCAATGAGTATGAAATACATAGCCCCGTCGCTGTAGGTCTGGATGAACAGATGTACGATTTCAGTGCTTTTTTTAAACCACAAAGTAACTCAAACAAATCTTTTTTTTTTTTTTTTACTTTAACCTCCGTTAACCTCCTCACTTTAGCTTTAACAGCTGGAAAAAAAAGGTAGACAAACAGGAGGCCCCGTCCCCCCGTGGGGACAGTGAAACAACAGCCAAAGACAAACTTGGGAGACAAAAAAACATCTTAATTAAACAAGGACAAAAAGGGAATGCGACGGGGGGAGGAGAGGAGCCTTGTGAATGTGATGGATGAAGGATGAACTCTCTGTCCACACGTCATTCACTGGTCACTTCTTTCTTTCCTGGCTCAGGGTTTTATTATTGCCTCAAGGAAAACTGGAATAGTCTAGCGGGATTTGTGTGTGTGTGTGTGTGTGTGTGTGTGTGTGCATGTGTGCGTGCGTGCTTGTGTGTACAGTATTTGTGTGTGTGTGTGTGTGTGTGTGTGTGTGTCTATGCATGTCTATGCGTGTGTGCGTGCGTGCGTGCGTGCATGCGTGCGTGGAAAGGCCAGTTTGCGTGTGCACGGGGACACATGGAAGAGAAGAGGCCCTCCATTTATGGGTTCCCTTTGAGTTTTACTGTTTTGTTTTGGAGGACTTTGGCGTTTTTGTCCAGCGTCTCTGCGCACTGACCTCACATGCACCCGCAAGATGGCCGCCTGCTGATTGACTGACACACCTGCCCGGGACACACACACACGCACACACACAAACACACACGCACAGTACACAGACTGACAGAGACACCTGCGGAAACACATGTTCACAGAGGGATACATTCGCCAAAAGTATACGATCAGTAAAAATACTGTCATATAAACCGATCCCAGGGTACATCTGGGTTGTATCGTTTAAAAACCACATCCTGAATGAACCAGACATCACGTGTGTGAAAGTTTGCGATACTTCACAAACCCCCGGTTAACACCTTCGCTACTTCCAGAGCCTTTTCCCCAGAGTGTGTCGAGCTCGCTCTATAATTAGAGCTTTATTTATCTGGCAGAGCGACTCGGGAGCAGAGAGTCCAGTTACCTCAAGGATACAGCATCACAGAAGTTTATTAAATTCTATCTCCTGGATGCCGACCGCTCCTACTGACCCGATTCACTTATTGCAGTTTCCGTCTCGGGGCCACTGGCAACAATGCTTCAATCGGGTTGCCATTTACTGTTTGACATTTTAAACGGTATCAACGTCACCAAGCGTATTCAAAAATCGATACAATTTTATTTGAAAAGTATTCGTTGGAGTCTGATATCATGTCTTGAATGACCAGTGTAATGAATAGTGGTTCCTGTGAGAGAATTCTGCAGGTGAGGTACAATTTCAGCACAAGCAAGTGTTTCTATCTTTAGTCTAAAAGCATTTGTTGAAGGAAACATATTCAAATGAGTGCTGGTTGGGTAAAAATGACATACTGTATATCACTCATTAAATGGGATGAAGGGAATCTAACGAGCAATTCAATAATTCTGCCCAAGGGTAAAATAGAAACGGGAGGATGATTGTGACACAGGTAATTATTTTGCTTTTCAAACACATAAAGGAATGGAGGACGATAAGGAGTGGTCAGCTCCTCCTGTCTAACAAGATTAGTGCTGTGACCCCCTCCTGGGCTCGGACTAATCCCTGGAGAGTGCACAACATTTCCACACACACATGCACGCACGCACGCACACACGCACGCACGCACGCACGCATGCAACACACACACACACACACACACACACACACACACACACACACACACACACACACACACACACACACACACACACACACACACACACGCACGCACGCACGCACGCACACACACAGGTTGTCTCAGGGTAATGCAAGGACTAATCCACAGACATTGTGCACGCTGCAATATTTTCTCTCTCCGGATGATTTAAGTTGGAGTGCAGGACGGGTCCGATGGAAGCAATCTGTGCCGGTTCCACCGACCGAAGCAAATTCTACCACAGTAAGCATTAACATCGGGACATAAACAAAACAGTCAACGTGCGCTGTTATTGTTTATCCCTGACCAGACAAGAGAGTAGCGAGCATGTGTTTCTCCAAGGTGCCTTCATGAGCAGGGCGTCGGCATGAAAAACATTCCCCCGACAGAGAAAGAAACAAATAACCCGACCGACCTCCTTGTATAAAAAAAACATTAATGACATTGACCTTAAAGTGGTAATCCGTAAGATTATTTTGTTAAAAAACAAAACATATTTGACACTTTGGATGGTACTTTACATGAGACAGCCGGTCAATGTATTCGTGTGTTAATGAAGTCGGGCGTGTTATTAGGCAAGAAGTGAAACCAAAAGCAAATGCATGACTAGAACTCATGGAAATATGTGATATTTACGCCTATGAAAACCTTTTCTTTGTCTTGACTGAGCCAGCGTGATATACTCGCTGTCAACACTGACTAAGGTCGACCAAGGGGAATTGTTTTTTTGTATTTTTTTTCTAAGGATGTTACAACTGTCCTCAGGTCAGGCCAGGAGGGGGAAGGGAGCCATCTCAGTGGGACGCCGCCAGTGGCCCCCGCATTTAATCCCTTGTTATAACCCGCTGACGCATGCTTCTGCAGGATTTCATTGCATCCCTTAAAAAAAAAAAAAACAACAAAAAACACAACCCCCCTTCCCCCCCGCCTGTCTGGGCCAATCAGTCAGCGGGTTCGCTTTCTAAACTGGGTCTACAGTGGGGACCCAAAATAAAGTTAGGGGGGAGGTTCACATCACATCGGAGACCTGCGTTAATCCTGGAGAGTGTTCCCCCCTCTCAGCACACTGATCTGGCTTAAAATAAAGCGAGGGAGAGGGTAAGAGAGAGAGAGAGAGAGAGAGCGAGAGAGGGTTTGGTATCAAAGATACTGTATGAGGTGAGAGAGATACTCTGCCATGGGGTCACACAGCGTACAACACAGCGAAGTGTGAAGGTAATTCTGTGGCAAGAAAATTGTGAAAGCCTGCCACAAAATACCCCTTTATTCAAGTCGATCAAAATAGGAGTGAATAAATACAAAAACTTTCAAAGTTTTTTATTTACACAACTTTTTGAACATCCAATTTCAGGAACTAGGGCCCGACAATAACCCCTCGCCCAGCTGCCTCGGGCAACCAAAACAGGGCCATCAACCATCTTGTCAGTCTGGTTTCCTCATTGCCAACCAGTTTTCATAAAACTGTTAATTTAAATATGCCTTCTAATTATATAGGATCATTATCACTCAATCACAAAACTCAAAAAGCTGGGCAACCAACAATTGATGCACGGTTGCCAAAGTTAGTATTGGACACCGTTGCCAGAGTTAGTATTTGACACAACTCACATTAAACTTGAGGAAGAAAAATCTGAGCATTCCATAACACTTACGTACATCTGAAAAGATTTTGCCAGGCACATGAATAGGGAGCCGTAAAGTTGTCATCTGACAATAGATATTTATTTCACACCTTTCAGTTGCTGTTGCCTAGTGACCAAATTAACTGGCGGGAAAGGGGACAAGGAGCCAGTCCGGCTGACTGCTACGGTACCTTTGTGAGGTCCAAATAAACAGGGTTTTACAGTATTTGCAAATCAGTAAAAAGGAAAAATGTCTGTGCTTGTTATTGAAAAAGGCTGCCAAGCTGACACTCTTTAATTGTACAACAAACAGGTGTTAGACACGACTACAGACCACTGATCAACTCATGATTTACCAGATAGAACTACACAATAAGGGGGCGGGTTCAAATGGTTATTATTTATATAATAAAATATTGACACAATACAATTCTGTTTCTTGCGTCTGAATTCGCTGCCTAACGGGTGTGGTGTGTCACGTTATATTTCGGGAAGCCTTGTGGGACCTAACGGACAGGAAAACAATCTTGACATGTTGCAAAATGTCACAAATAAATGTAGCTTAGACTTCATGTCCTACTTCCACCATTTGAGGCCCTGTCCACACATATACGGATATTCGTGAAAACGTAGTATTTTCTCTGCGTTTTGGCCGGAGTTTGAGGTCACCGGAACCAAAGCTTTTGGAAAACGGCTTCCCGGGTGGCGATTTTTCAAAACTATCGTGTTTTCCGCGTATTCATGTAGAGGAGGCCAAACGCAGCTTCTTGAAAACGCTGAAAACCTCAACCTGCGTCAGGAACCTACGACTGAAAACCGACGACCAGTTTGTTTACATGTGGTCAGTACTTAAAAGTTGAAAAGTCTCTCCAACTTTAGGAATGGCGTCCATACAGTATCAAGTTTTATGATGTATCATGGCCTCCTACTGGCCTGGCGTGCTTATGTGAGTGTTTTCAATCGTTTTTGCGTTCTCGTGTGTTTTAGGAGGGGGGGGGGGATGCGTTTTCACAAATATCCACATACCGTACATGTGGCCGAGGCCTTAATAGTTCATCTCATAACGTCATAAAGTCATAAAGTCACCGGCAGCGAGGGTCGCTCAACCGTCACAGCCTTCCAAAAACTACATGCGTGGACGGGATTTCTGAATTTGATTTCCCCAAACAGCAATAACCGATTATAAATATTCGACTCCAAAATAACCACGACCTGTAAGCCCTGTGGGCCACATCGTGCTCTCACCCAGCTCCACCTCCATCCATACATCTGCTTATGGGTACATGTGGGAGGAGGTAAATTCAGATCCATCGCTACCATGAAACCATATTTCTACCGATGTTCATCGATAAAAGAAACAGGTCGTTCCCAAAGCTCTGCAGCTGGAGAGAGACAGGGAGGTGTTAGGGGGGTCTGGAGTTAGCGGAGTGAAAAACAGAGTGAAAAATACGCTGGCAGACAGAGGAGTGGAGGAACGGAGGAGAACTCAGCTATTTTACGACTGTCTATTTTCTGTCTGTTGGTCTTGGCCCCGCATTTACAGTAGGACTCGCTGAGAAACGCAGAGAGAGGGGACCAGAGTGTGTGTGTGTGTGTGTGTGTGTGTGTGTGTATGTGTGTGTGTGCTTCTACTGAGCCGCAGCGTAATCTCCGTCTAGCTCCGTCTTCACTTTTTTAAATCTCATGGAGCCCGGAGTGAAACCCTGGCGGTCTCTCTCTCTCTCTCTCTCTCTCTCTCTCTCTCTCTCTCTCTTCCTTTCTTAGAGGCTACCACAAGCACACACACACACACACACACACACACACACACACACACAATCATACACACACTCCCAACATCTAAATTCACTCAGGAAACTGTAAACCTTTCGTCGTTCTAGCGCTGGATGAAGGATGCCAGTTGTGATGGGAGCACAGCAAAATGTATCCACATACAGTTCCACACACACACACACACACACACACACACACACACACACACACACACACACACACACACACACACACACACACACACACACACACACACACACACACAGAAATAGTCACCCACTGCTCAAACGCAGCAATCGGCCAGGGCTTTTCTTAGAGATGAGACACGCTGCAGCCCAGATCTTTCCTGGGCCTTTTCCCATCCTGTGTTACCACGCCGTTGACAGGCCTAAGCTCGCTGGGCTCAGCTGCAGCATTAGCCGTGCACTCTGTACCAGACTCTATCTCTCTCTCTCTCTCTTTTTCCCCCAGCTGTATCCATATGGACAGCCACACTTCACTGTGTGCTGCCTGATGCATCAAACCGACGCGTCACGCGCCTGAAATTGTATATTTCCAAATCTTGATGCTGTGTGATTCTTCGGGGAAAGGTCGAATCCTGACAGCGTCATGTTTTTTATGTGACAAATAAGGAAGAAATAAAAACAATTGTACATGAAAAATTAGAAATATGGAGGATGTGAAGACTGAAACGTTTTTAGTATCATGCCGGCCGCCATCTTTATTATTTTGGTTGTGTGAGAGTGTGTGTGTGTGTGTGTGTTTTACTAGCTGAATCGGTCTCCGATTTCTTTGGTGTGCAAGGAATGCACCAGGAACATATTTTTACAGCTTATAGAGCTTATTGCGCGTAATCACCAGGTGTCACGACATTTCACTGCATATACTGTATGTACAGTATATGTATGTGACAAATAATCTCTTGGACTTGAACTTGAACATGGGTCCTGACTAACCAGGTGTATTCACTCGGACCTCACTTTGATACCAGTACAAGAATGTGTGTGTGTGTGTGTGTGTGTGTGTGTGTGTGTGTGTGTGTGTGTGTGTGTGTGTGTGTGTGTGTGTGTGTGCGTGTGTGTCTCCATCAAGGATGGTTTTCCATTACGAGCTGTAGTCTTATACCTCTAGTCCAATCAGCTCACGTAGTGGACTTGGTGTTGCATGTACAATCCTGAACCCCAACAACATGCGTGTTCAATTTGACCCAGTAAACTTCTCTCCTTGTATTCCCTCTCTCCCTCTCTCCTGTTGGACTGCTTGTCTTCCATCAGTGGCTGTGGCTGCATTGCCAAACTGCCTATGAGCACATTGTGATAAAGCACTGAATGTATAAACGTTATGGGGTGGGATATCTATAGCCTACTATTTGCTTTACATCTCTCTCTCTCTCTCCTTCTGTCCCCCTGAGAGCTGATGTCATGTTCCAGCACCCTGCTGTCAAAATGATAAACTCCTCTGTGGCTAGATTTCTCTTGGCAGGTGGCGACTTTTCAGATTCTGACTTACCTCCGCCTTTCCAAAAACACTTTATTTATTTTTGCATTTAAATCACACTTACGCTACTTAGGGGTTGAATTTGGCAGTTTGTTTGTGTTTGGTGCTGGCTCTCGTCGCGGCAGGGCCGGCGAGACCTCAAATTGAAGACGCC
This sequence comes from Zeus faber, assembly GCF_960531495.2. Lineage (NCBI taxonomy): Eukaryota > Metazoa > Chordata > Actinopteri > Zeiformes > Zeidae > Zeus > Zeus faber. The sequence continues at coordinate 28,891,586 of NC_137193.1, forward strand.
TTCTTCCGCGGTACACAGCCGGACGCAGACATTATTCACAAAGTCGTTCGCGGGGGGAAGCATTGTCTTGGAACCTGCCCGTTCACACAAACGTTGTGAAACAAGCGTCCACTGTTCCCAAACCTCCCCCCACCCCACTCCCCAGCCCAGCCCGTTCTTTCTCCAGCCCTGTTCTCACTTCCCACGCTCCGATTCACTCACATCACTTCATGATGTCAGCACAGAGGAAGGGGGCTGCACCGAGCACGTGCGGCGGCGCTACATGTCTGACATCAGACTCGGCGAGGGACAACAGGGTGCCCAGAGAGCGAGAGAGAGAGAGAGAGAGCGAAAGAGAGAGAGAGAGAGAGAAAGGAACAAGGCAGACGAGTAGATCGGTAAGCCTCGACCTTTGTCACATCAAGGGCCCTCAGTTGGATAGGCATCAGGCTACAGACCCCATTTGATCAGGTTTTGTCTCTGGGACGAGGAGAAGTTCATGATTTATTCCAAATTCAATAGTTCAGGAGAAAACAGTGAAAATTGGTCATTTTTTCATACATTCTCTAACGGTGGTAACGTCTTGTAAATTAAATAATGGTGAAGTTGAACTATTAAGCATTTTGTTAGGGACCCCCTGGAAACCCTTGAAGGACCCCTGGTAGTTCCCAGACCCCGCAATGAGAACCACTGCAGTAGATCGATGGAGAGTCATGAACACAAAGTGATACAGTATATAGACAGATATATGGACGGACGGACGGACAGACGGACAGACGGACAGACTATAGACGGATAGACGGATGGATAGATGGATGGATGGATGGATGGATGGATGGATGGATGGATGGATGGATGGATGGATGGATGGATGGATGGATGGCCATGATGACTGGCCGCAGATCTGGGGCGTCCAATCACAAAAGTTGCATTGAAATGAAAAGTGGAACCAAGAGGCCAGAAATGAGTGAGACAGACAGAGAGACAGGCAGACAGAGAGACAGAAAGACAGACAGAAACAACAGAGACAGAGAGGAGAGGAAGGACGGTCAGAGGACGGAGTGAGGACCGAGTAACAACAAGCGTAAGACAGCGAGCACGTTGGGGGATTAGCTGCTGGAAATCTTCTGACTCATGCTACTTTCGGTTGTCGGCTGTCGTCTGTATGTCTCTCTGTCTGTCTGTGTGTGTTGGTGCCTCTAAAAGCATCCTGGACACATGGCCTGTGGGCTATAAGTGGGTCAAGTACCACATGGGACGGGTGGGTGGGTGTGTGTGTTGTATTTAAAGAAGGAGGTTAGGTCAAATGTCAGTTCCGCTGTCAGGCTCCCACCTGTTGCTGTTATATTATATATAATATTATTTACTAAATTATATATTATATTATATCTTATATTATACCTTATATTATATATTATGTAATTTATTATATTATATATTATATTATATACTATATTATATACTATATATTATATAATTTACTATATTATAAATGATATTATATATTATATAATATACGATATTATGTATTACATTATTTCCTATATTATATATTATATTATATCATCTATAAGTGTGTGTGTGTGTGTGTGTGTGTGTGTGTGTGTGTGTGTGTGGGTATGAAAGTTACTCGTCGGTTCAGCAAGGTCAGTTATCAATACAAATAATATTGCCCTATAAAATTCCAGTAGAAGAAACTTCCTTGGAAATATGTTGCACTGGATAATTGTATTTCTCACTGTCTACTCTTACTAAACCTTCTATCCATCCATCAAAATCTTTGTCACGCCTCACTGTCAACTAACGTTCCTTCTCTCCTCTCATTTCTTGAATTCTAATTCTAGCATGACGGAAATACATTAATAGGTTATGTATTTTTTTTTGTCTACAACTTGAATATTTAGTATATACAGTATACATAAAATTATGTCAACTACCTGTGGACTGAGATGCAAATATACAGTATCAAGGTTTTTATGTAAAAATCGATGTAATTTTGAAAAATAGATACAATAACAATAGGGTAAAAACAAGAAGCACGCAGAACATGTATTAATATTGAAATGTATGTAAAAAGTGAAATATAAAAAGGCTATACACAACAAATGTCCAGTGCTCTCCCTTACATTCTGTTGACATCTGACCTACCCTCTCACTTGACATCCAGCAGCCATCTCAACCCCTCCCCTCCTCCTTCTCCCTTGCTGTTCTCCCCCCCCCCCCCCCTCCCTCCCTGTGTACCTGTAAGTCAGAGGAGGATGCCAAAACCTCTGGGTTGTTCGATGCTGCTGCTGTGTGTCAGGCAGGTGCATTTCCTCCATCTTTCTTTTACCCTCGAGTGTTTCTCGCCCCTGAGCGATTTACCGGACAGACCCCCCTTCTCTCGCTCTCCATACATCCCCTAAACTCATTATCCATCACCCCCCCCCCCCCCCCCCCCCCCCCCGCTCCAGATTGCCGGTGCCAAGCCGAGGTTGACTTTCCCGGCGCTTCTCTGGATGTTTGGCTTCAGAAATTGCAGTGTTGTGTGTTTTTTTTCTTTCTTTTATTACATTATGTAATGGACAGAAAACGACTGTAGCAGACCATGCAGGGATTACACGTGTACTGGATACACACACACGCACGCACACACACACACACACACACACACACGCACATGCACGATCAACAAACATTCATCCAAACATTCCCATCCAAACACAAACATTCCCATACTTCCGTAGAAAGCTTATGCACATACACAAGTAGACACTGATGCATGTTTTTCCGCAGAAAAGCTCTGCCACATCCACACGGACCCCGCCCACACAACGCTGCCACGCTGCAGCTTTAAGCCACAGCAGGTAGAGGCCGTTGGGGTCATGGCGCCGCGCCGCCAAGGCCCGGGCTCCCGGACTAACTTCATCCACCATCATCCCCGAACCGTTCCAAAATCAAAATGTTGTTTTATTACTCTATAGTTCTTACTTGTTCGAGGCATAATAAAAAACACCATTATGATATTGTGGAAATAAATAATTGTATTTATTTTGCTCCAGTCACAGAAATAAGTTTAGAACAAAACTGAAAATTATCTGTAAACTGTAAAAAAAAGAATTAAAAAAACAGAATTAAGAAAAAAGTCACACTAAAAGATACAGGATTAACAGTATTGATTTTAAAACAACGCAGATTGTATCTGAGTCAACTGCTGTTTCTTACTGGTTTGAATTGAGTTGAGTTGAATCAATAACAGACACTAAGACCCAGACCTACTTTACTACATTTGTTAACTGTATATGTTGTGTTGTGAATGTTTATTGTCAGTTGTAGTTAGGCAGTAAGAGGACCACCATGTCTGCGTTGGGTTCTAGAGTCAGGGCAGTAGGGATGAGCGATACCACACTTTCTAAATTGGATATAATACTGATTCTTTACCGATACCGGTCATTTCTTACATGAGTACAGGATGTGATCATTACACATGAAGGCAAATCACATGACACTTACCCGCAATTAATAAGACATTTATTACAAAAGCAAATATGAGTGCAATTAAATAAAAATGTTTGTGGTAATAAGTAGAAAAATATTCCAGTATTTTACAGAAACGATCAAATAATAATAATAAAACAAATAAATAATTATAACACAAATACGAATAATATAAATGTAAATACGAAACAACATAAAACATGTGCACATGTACACATCTTAAAGTCCCTGTAAAGTGAATTCGGTGATTCGTTTCTAAACACATTACACATGTTGGAAAGTAATCGCTGAAAACATGTGAAAAGACTGAACGACGTAGGACTGAATTGTGGAGTTCGACCCCTTAAACTGTTTCCCACCATTTCTGTGGTCCTGATATTTTGGCCGGGGCTAAATGATGGCTCCATGACGTGGAGCGTTGATACCTGGCATGGCCGCGCCCCGAACACTATATAAACACCGAGTCGGAATGGGAGCATCAGTGGTGAAATAAGCATAGCTAATAGCGCACAGCTTAGGAGAACAGGTAGGTAGGTAGGTAGGAAGGTAACACTTATGTTCGGAACAAAAAAGAAGCGAAGCGAGGGTGTGGTTCCAGCCTCTTCAGGGGACACGCCCCCAGGGAACCTCCTTTTATTCACAATTTTGAAACCAAATTTTATATAATTGCCGATGTTTTCATTTTTAATCATGGTTTTTACGGAGCAACTTCCACTTTCTCCATTTTCGATTATTGCTGACGTAAAAAAAAAAAACAGCCCATTATTTTTTCTGGCGTCCTGACATTTGTTCAGAAATCCAAACAGAAAGATTGGGGCATGAATTTAGTTTCCGTGCGACGTTTCCTTTCTCACCAGTTTGATGTGAAGGTGCACGGCGGTGTGGACCAGTGTCACTGACGCGGAGATAAATATGTCGGCGCTGTTAATGGCACAAACATCATACAACAGCGCTGAAAACCCTTGGGAAGTGATGCAGCCACCAACGTTTTGGTTGTTTTTAAATAATATTATCATCGATATTTATTCGAAGGAGTCGATACCAAGTGAGAAGCTTGTGAGGACGCTCCAGTACGTACCAGAGAGTGAGCAGGGACTGCACAGAAAGTTTTGGATGTTACAACAAACGAGCAATTGAAACAGATATCCTGGCCCGCGAATCATTTTTGAAAACATTGACATTATTACAGTAAGCTTGTTGTGTAGTCACATTAAACTGCAGTTCATGTTCCTCTGAACAGAAACTCTGCTCCGGTAGCTGTTAGCTCTATTAGCACCAATTGCTATTAGCTCTATTAGCGCCGTTTGCTGTTAGCTCTATTAGCGCCCTTAGTTGTTAGCTCTATTAGCACCGGTAGCTGTTAGCTACGTTAGCCAAACACGCTGCAGGACTCTGCTGCCCACTCGTAACTACAGTAACAGCATGAGACGACGCGCTCCGTTGTAGTCGGCGCTCGGTTCAGTTTGTCGTTTGCTATGCGATAGTTCTACAAACATATGTCGAAAAATTCCCTTTGGTCCCGGAGGCGTCCCGGGGAGGATCTCCGCTCGTCGCGAGCACATTTTCTATCGTCCCCGGGACGATGGGACGGCATCCCGGGCCCCGCGCGGAGCGTGCGACGAGGCTGCAAAGCCCAAAACCATAAGAGGCGTAAACAAGACGATACTATTTTAATCGCATGTTAGGAAGAGATTATGCAGTCTGCCAAGCAGAGCTCCACGGCACAGCGCTGCACCGGACATCACTACTCGATCCGTCAGCGAATGACAACATTAGAATAGTAAAGACTAGAATAGTAAGTACTACTAGGATCAAATGATATTACTCTGCATGACTTATAGTCATAAATCTATTCATTTTCTGTTTTTCGAGATGATGTGAGGGCGCCGCAACGTGATGGAATCTACCACCCTCCGTCAACTTTGCACCTCCGTCCCTGATGTGTCATTGTTCCCACCCTGCCTCCCACTTTCCCCGGCCCTCTATCATCCATCCCTCCATCGCTCCCTCAGTGGTAAGTAAGGCATGACTCATGTGGGTGAAATGCTCCCGGTCGCTCCCCAAGGCCGCAGCTGCTGGTGAGGGCAGAGGGGAAACTATGTGGTGGACTTTCTCTCTCTCTCGCTCTCTCTCTCGTCCCCTCTTTCTCTCTCTCTTTCTATCTATCAGTCTCTCTCAGTTTCTCTCCCTCTCTTTATATGTTTCTCTCTCTCTCTCTCTCTCTCTCCACATACCACCACATACGTACACTGAGGGACGCGCGTCATGGCTGAGCAGCAATAGAACGGTGTGAGGTACTGGTCAAGGTTCCTCGGCTCGTCAACGCACACACGCATTCGCACAAACACACACACACACACACACACACACACACTCAACCCAGATGTATAGATGTATAGACATACATTTCAGGCTACATTTGAGTTAAAAGTCACTAAATAACGGAAACCGAAGTCACAAAATCCCAATTACAAATGCAGCTGCAATGGTGAGTCATCTTAGGTTGATGGGTAATTAGGACTGTGCTGTGAAAGGAGGTCTGACCAATTACAACGTGGACACATGAGTTTTTTCGAAGCAACATGAGCCAAGCGCCAGAGTTCCAATGAGGCCATATAGTCAGCACCCGAATTGCAGGAGCATCGGTCGTCAAAACTGCCGAATTATTTTATACGTAAAGAGGAGCAGTCTCAATAATCCTGACAGCATCTGCCAAACAAGGAAAAACCGCATCGGGCGAGAGGCTCAGTGGCCGCAAGTGGAAGCTCGCTGACAGGGATAGACGGACACTCACCAGGATAATGGATGAACGCCACAAAACGACAGCCTCAAAAATGACCACAGAACTAAATCAGCGCCTCTGTGACACGGTTTAATAAACGCTGCGCTGTGAGCGTCACAAAGATGACACTTGTGGCAGGGCTGCCATTCAAAACTGCTTGCGTTAAAGGTCAAGACACGAAGACTCAAAACCAAAAAACATGGGCCCCTGAGCAAAGGAAAAATGTAATATGGTCTGATGAGTCATCCTTGACCCTATTTCCGACATCTGGACAGGTTTGGAGAAAGCCAACAATGTCCATAGCCAACGGTTGGGGGAGTCGTAATGGTATTGACAGCCATCTCCTGGGAGTCATTTGGTCCAATAATGGCTCTGCATGGTTGTATTAGGGCCAAGAGCTGGGAGGCCATTTAACACAGGTACAAAAACCTGTGCTCCTTTAATCCAGTGTGATAAGTACAGTTCCAGTCCACCATTGAACCTTTATGGGGATTTTACAGCCTCCCACGAAGGATTACAGCTGTTCTGGAGGCAAAGGGTAGGGTGGCTCTACTCCTTATCAGATCCCTGATATGCCAGTCCTTGGCATGAAAACTGGACATGGCCCAAAGGCAGAATGAGAGCAGGTACTATGGATACCAGATATAAACAACGTTCAACATGGTAACATCGGATCCTTGGTCTGTAAAGACGCAATGTTTTGTAGACAGCAAACATGGTGTATCTGCCGAACAGCGCAGTGTGCAGCCTGCACACACATTAACGGATGGTGACTGCAGTGCTACCCCCCACAGTGCAGACCCACACACACACACTAAATCCCCCTCCCCGAGTAGAATGACATTATCTTCCTGTCACACCACACCATTACCGCAGCTTTATCTCCTACTGTGAGTTCAACATGAACACATATAGACACACCAAATCCTTTTGTCACAAGCAGCTGTCGGGGGGGTTCTCTTTCTCTCGCTTTTCTAAGCGTTACTCTTAAAGGGATGGAACCGGCTGTGGTTCCATCCCTTTAAGAGCCATGCTTCAAGAGCATGCACCCACCGCACTCCCCGTGGCCCCGAGGGGAACATGGGCACCTGACGCATAAGACCGGGTGAGCCGAGGTCGCCTGACTTTCGGGCTGCATTACTCTCGGGATGATCAAAGCAGTGATTGTGTACTGGTGTACTCTTCTGTCCTTTTTAGGGATTAGGAACTGTTAAGACGGTGCGCAAAACAAGTCCAAGGAGAAGGAAAGCAACTCAAATCAAAAGGAAAATGGATGGAAGGAGGGGTGGAGAACGTGAGAAATCATTAATTCCCCGGCAGAGGGAGGAAAGGAGGGACGGCCTGGCATGGGATGGAAGCAAGAGAGAGGGGAGACGCAAGATTAAAATCAGGAAAAGGGGGCGTGGACCTCAAGTCAACCGACCAATCAGGAAAAGGGGGCGTGGACAATCAGTCAATCGACCGACGTCCCGCTAATTTGTTGTGCAACAGGTACACAGTACAACATGACAAGTGAATCAACCCCCCTTCATCCTTGACCCCTTGCCTTTCTGCACTACAGCGGGGGGCGGGGGTTATTAACAGAATGATATTCGTGGCGCTGAAAATCCCACAGACTACAAGCCAAATTATATAATTATGAAAAAAAACAAGGTATCGGAATTCCAGAGCCGAGGTGCTTGGAGCCGATCCAAACGCATGGGAGCTCCGCTACTGTCCTGCACTCTCGTCGACTCTACTTATTTTTAACCTGCTCAGCAGCGAGCTCTAACCGTCACATGGTCCCTTGAGTCCACATCAGGCTTCCACAGCGTCTAATTATGAGACTGCCAATCCCAATTTCCCGTTCTGAAGATGAGACGGGGAGGGGGCTCCAACAGAAGATTTTGAGTGGCAGAAAAGTTCAACATATGCCAGTGTTGGCCAACTGGAAGTTGAAGCTGAGTGCAGTTATTAGATGTCTTTGGCATTCATTTAGGTGCGATATGACCCCTATTTAGGGCTTCGAATCTATGGAAGACATGTCTCCTCCAGCAGAGTTGGCGACTGATGTAGTACGAGAAGAGGGAATCCTCCCGTATCCGTCCTAACTCCCTTCATTTCTTCAGTCGGTCAAGCCTCTCCCTGCTCTGCTTCTGCTCTGCGTCATCTCACCTTTCTCAACGTTTCATCCTTTTCCACCCCTTCCTGTCGCTGGGGTGCAGCGCGAGGCTCTGCCTCCTCACATGTTTCTGCGCTGTCAACGCGTTCCAAAGATAAACACCTCCAGTTCACCAAACCCAACCCCAACCCCCCCCCCCCCAAGCAAAACCTTGCCAGAAACCAGCGACCAGGGGTGTATGACTGGCAAATCTGAGCAGGCTACAGTCCAGACGTGAAATATGGGAAATTACCCATCACCTGCAAAGCCACCCTTACCCCAAAACAAGTGGACGAATGAAGGCAAAGTATGGAAGACATCCATCAACCCAGGTGGGGAAATGAAATCTTGCCAATCAGGTGCGAAAATAAAATAAAGTAATTTCTGTGAGACTGACCCCAATCTCTCAGTGGCGTCAGGTGCTCTGTGCCAAGATCATTAAAAAGTCCCATGAAAGGTTCTACAGCGAGAACTTCTGGCTCCAGCAGACTGGGCTCCTGAAACGCTGCCGTCCTTTAACTCATTAACACAAACATGGCCAATAATACACACAGACACAGACACACACACACACACACACACGCACGCACACACGCACACGCACACGCACACACACACACACACACACACACACACACACACAAAATCACACATGCCTCATGGCAGAGCAGCCTTAATCCCAAACTGGCAGACAAGCATGTAATTATAATAATTTCCACCATTCGCTATGCCAGTCTGGCATTCGCTGATGCTGAAAATCTTTTTTTTTTTTTTTATCCTCTTTTTTTTTTAAGCTTGTCGGGCCTCGAGAGAAAAAAAAATCAATGAACACATCAGATTTTCAACGGTTTGAGCCCTAGAACTTGTGTGGTTTTGATGAAAACCTGTGATCTCCTTGCTTGATGACCCTTCCAGCAGATGCGACTTAAAACAGCAGTTTCAATGATTCCGCTGCAAAATGACCTCAATCAGCAGGGGATTAAGGAAATTTATAAGGAAGTGATCTGTGCCTCGTTTTCAACTAAAGTTAAACTATTTAACAGTCATGTGCACAGGTCTGTATGAACGTGAATTGGGAGAATGTCACATTATGTGTCCCATGCAAAATTTTAAAGGCCGGAGCTGAGACATACTTTGGCATCCAGACCGAGGTCCACGGATCCTTGATTCTACAAGCAATCTGGTGCCCGTAAATCCTTAATTGCGACAGACTTTTGCCGCTTAGGGAGGAGTTGGGGGTGGGGGATGGGGTTGGGGGTTGGGGGTGGTCACGCTGACCACTAGCCCAGCCCATTTCAAGGTCAGGACCTCGGAAAAGATTAGCGAGTCATTAAACGGTTAGATGATGAGCGGCCAGGGGCTGAATGTCTGAATGTGCCCCAATTAGAAAAAAAAATAAGAATGAAACCCGAACCCTAACCCCATAGACCAGATCTTCCTCGTCGATAGCTCAAGCTGAGTCTCTCCGTCAATCTGATTATGCTTCTGGGGGAATTACAACCATCGACACCGACCTCGAGCCCCCGGATCAGCCAGCCCCAAACGTTTCAGCCGTTGGGTTTGAAAAACGCTGAAAGACAGCCTTGGCCTTAGCGAGCTATGGGAAGATCCTGCCACAGGCAGTGCATGCGGTTTTGCATGTTTTGTGTGTTCAAACCTGTGTGTGTGCGTGTGAGCGTGCATCTGAGTGTGAGTATGGGATTAAGCTTACACCACTGGCCGCTACAAGCATTTCGAAACCCTTAAGGCCTGTGAGTGTGTACGCGCATGCACGTGGTGGTGTTGATGGATGCAGAGATGTACAGTGCTCATATGCATGTGTGCATGTGTGTGAGTGTGTGTGCGTGCGTGCGTGCGTGCGTGTGTGTGTGTGTGTGTTCAGGGGGGGTGAATATGTGGCAGGTGGCCATTTCCTCTCATCCACTTAAGAGCAGAGCTCATCTGTTTCCAAACCTCCTCTGTACGGTGGCCCTGAGAGCTCACCGCACTGCAACTTAAGAAAACACATGCAAATAGACAAAACTCGAGCAAATTACGAAAAACATAACTGCATTAACAGAAAACACAACCGCAGCCACACCGGATACCCTGACTTTCCTGCAATGAAATATATTAAAATACATTATTTAGTGTCTTTAATTATACATAAGAATTTATACAAGTAATAACCTGGAGCCGCACCTATCACCAGAACGACTTTGCCACACGAGACCACCGTGTCCAAATCCTCCATCTGCTTTCGCCATGCAATTAATAAATAGAAAGAACAACTTTTATATCAATCCACATTTTTTATGTAAGCCATTAAAGTGCGATTCGGCAGAGAAAACGGTTTGATAGTGTGATAGTGTGGTGAAGTTTGCGAATCTTTTGTATGAACGAACTGAACTGAATCACTCGATCCGTTCAGTCAGTTCAGTTGAGCTCTCAGTCAGTTGCGAGCAAACATGATTCTGAATCACGTTGGCAGTGAGTGTAATCCTGCGAATGAATCAGTGATTCAGTGACTGATTCACTGAATCGATGATTCCTTCACAGGGATACACACACAAGTGAGTAAATCCCCCTTTTCACCCAAACTTCACCACACTATCACAGAGCCGGTAGAAGCCGTTTTCTCTGGAATATGGCACTTAAATGGCTGAAGTAAAAACTGTGGAATGATATAAAAGTTGTTCTTTCTATTTATTAATTGCATGAAGGAAGCAGATGGGGGATTTGGACACGTCTTGCATGGCGAGGTTGGTCTGGTGATAGTTGCGGCTCCAGGTTATTACTTGTATAAATTCTTAAATATAATTACAGACACAAAATTATGTTGTTTAATATAATCTATTGCAGATAAATCAGTGTATCTGGTGTCGCTCACTTCCGTATTTGTGTGGCTCACTTCGTAATGTGGTTTTGCAGTTGTGTGTTCTGTTAATGCGTTTGTGTTTTCTGTTAATGCCTTTGTGTTTTCTGTTAATGCGGATGTCTTTTCTGTTAATGCAGTTATGTTTTATGTGAATGCATTTGTGTTTTCTGTTAATGCAATTTTCTGTTAATGCGGTTGTGTTTTCTGTTAATGCAGTTATGTTTTCTGTTAATGCGTTTGTGTTTACTGTTAATGCGGTTATGTTTTATGTTAATGCCTTTGTGTTTCTGTTAATGCAGTAATGTTTTCTGTTAATGCCTTTGTGTTTTCTGTTAATGCAGATTTGTTTTCTATCAATGCATTTGTGTTTTCTGTTAATGAATTTGTGTTTTCTGTTAATGCGGTTGTGTTTTCTGTTAATGCATTTGTGTTTTCTGTTAATGCAGATTTGTTTTCTATCAATGCATTTGTGTTTTCTGTTAATGAATTTGTGTTTTCTGTTAATGCGGTTTTGTTTTCTGTTAATTCAGTTATGTTTCCTGCTAAGGTGTTTGTGTTTTCTGTTAACACAGTTATGTTTTCTGTAATTTGGGGCAAATGGGGATGGTAGCTCAGGAGGTAGAGCTGGTCGTCTGGTAATCTAAAGGTTGCTGGTTGGATCCCAGGCTCCTCCTGCTAGCATGCTGTAGTGTCCTTGAGCAAGACACTTAACCCCTCATTGCTCCTGATGGCTGCGTCCGTCGGTGTTTGAATAATTGTAAGTCACTTTGGATAAAAATACGTCTGCTAAATGTAATGTAAAAGTGTAAAAAAAAAAAAGTAATTTGCTTGTGTTTTGTCTGTTTACATGTGTTTTCTTAAGAGCTCTCAGGGCCACCGTACCTCTGGACTTTACTGAGCTTCAGCTACAGAGGGCCGCTTCTCTCACCCCTATAAAGTGATAAGAGCGATAAATCTGAAAACTAGAAGGTCCAAATCAAAACAAATGCAGAGAGTGACAGATAGACATTTAGACATTTAGACAGATAGATAGATAGATAGATAGATAGATAGATAGATAGATAGATAGATAGGTAGATAGGTAGATAGATAGATAGATAGATAGACAGATAGATAGATAGATAGATAGATAGATAGATAGATAGATAGATAGATAGATAGGTAGATAGACAGATAGATAGATAGACCGACAGACAGACCGACAGACAGACCGACAGACAGATAATAAACAGATAACATGAGCGCACTCTAACACCCTAAGCCCCACCCACTAATGACCTCTCACCCACACCCCAACCCCCCTCTGAGTCTGAGCCAATGGGAGGCTCAGATTCTGGCTTCCAGAATTAGCACTACTATCACTGGCACAAGAGAACAGACCGTGCATGGAGGAAGGGAGGAAGAAAGAGGAGAGGTTGGGGTATTAGGAACAGAACAAAACATGAATTGTAGAGAAATAACTGTATAAAAAATTATTAAAAGGCCATACAGGAAGTTGTAAAAAGTATAAATGGTCTTCGTGTTTTCCAAGTGTTTTAATTATTCCTGTTTCAATTCCTCCCTTCCTCCTGCCCACACACCAGTTAAAGCAGTTAGCTCTCCTCTGCACTCTCCGGGGTGCTGCTTCGGAGTGGGAGGTCGGGTTCAAAGCACATCTGTCAAACCTGGAAAATCCCCTTGACAGCCATGCAAACTTACAGAATGCATCCTGCGGTCTGTGTGAGTGTGTATGTGTGTGGGGATGCACACGCATGTTAAATGCATATATAAACATGTCACACGGCACTCACCGATGCAGGCGTGCACGCGGACGGTCAGCTGCGTGCGCAAGACAACGCTGTGCTTCTTCCCTCTGGCCCTGGAGAGAGGGAGAGAGAGAGAGACAGAGAGAGAGAGAGAGAGAGAGAGAGAGAGAGAGAGAGAGAGAGAGAGAGAGAACGAAACAGTAAAATACTCATCTTCTGTAATACTGGATACATGAAGTTATAACCATGGTTTCCACCCTAGTACACACAGTACACACGTGTACAATTTTTATTTTTTATGTATAGGTTTACTGTTACTGTTTATTTATTTAAGTTTATTGTATATTGGCATTTCTACTCATTTGTTTAGGTTGGAATGAACAAATGCGGCACTACAAAGTCAATATAAAACGGATTTCCCCTGTTTTTGTATGTGTAAGTAAACCAATCAGTCTGATAATCTGCTGCATGAATGTTAATGTATTAAGTAAGGGATAATGTGCAGCCAGCCAGTCTCTATTGCAAAATAACCCACGAAAGGGTGGTCAGGACCCAGATGCAAAGTAGAGGGGTTATTTTGTGATACTGCCTGGCTGGCTGCACATTATCCTGCTCATTAGATAGCTACTTACTAAATAACATAATACAATGAGACATCCTTTAAAATTATTTTATAACTAGTATGGAACCAGGTAAACCAGGGGGAGAAGTCGTTGACTGTGACAACAGACAGCGGTCATTATTCAGAAGTAACTGACTGCTGATTACCGCTATGAACTAATCAGAATCGAGTATTCCACAGAGCCATGTATTAAAAAAAAGAGGTTTACAGTACCCCTGTACCTTTTTCTCCCTTCCCTATGGCTCCATCGCTCACATGTTGACAGCATCCCAACCAGCTGGCCATGTGTAACATACAGTGGGGATAACCCATTATGTATATACTGTATATTTTTACACACACATTCCCTTTTTATTTTTTACTCCAGCCCTCAAATGATAATCTCATGCTGCTCAGGTTGACAGACTGGCCGTGAGAGCCAGAAATGGCAAACCCATTAGGAGTTCGGATCAGGAGTTGGGGTGAGGTACAGGTTGAGATATGGAGGGAAATTAGTTTAATTATGTTGCACCCTGTATAAACACCGCAAGTGAAACCCTTCAGTGGACAGCAGGATTTCCCCAGCTGTCTAGTGTTAGGGTTAGAATACACTTTTACAAGTAAATCCCTAGAAACAAAATAAACAGCAACCTTTGAGTGAAAATGTTATGTGCAAGAAAATTGTTCAGACCTATGTCATTAAAAATGATCAGATACCAGGATATGTCAAATTCAGCAGATGACAGCGATTGATTGTGGGTTCGCATCGTGGCAGTTTAACTAGTCGCAATGTTGGGGGAAAATCAAATTAAACAGAAAGCCATTGCAAGTTTTTTCCAGTTGGAAAATATTAGAGGCAAAAGGCCAATCCAGTCTAAATCAGCTGGGGATGTTAGGGGAACAGGTTACCGCACAAGCAGCACTGCCTCCCGAACCGTTGCAGTGACACCAGCTAAGCCTTCACAAAGGCACCCCCTTTCCTCGAATTTTCAAAGTATTCATGTAGGGATGTTTACATTTCCCAATATTCTTGAATTCCTGCTGTTGTTTAGCAAGGTCCAAAATGGACTTCTATCGACCAACACAAAATAATGAAGTATACTGTATATATACATACACACAGTGTTGGGGTCGTTACTAAAATAAAGACCCCAACCTGGGTAGGTTGCAGTTGCACTGCAGCAGAGACGGAGCAGCAGTGTCAAGAATGAGCAACTTGTGGGATGCAGATATAGAAATGCAAGTTACGAGTTAAGACATACTCCAATCAGCCACAACATTAACACCACTAATAACCACTAATATTGTGTAGCTACCCCTCATGCCGCTTAAACAGACCTGACCCATCGAGGGATGGACTCCACAAGATCTCTGAAGGTGTCCTGTGGTATCTGGCACCAAGATGTTAGCAGCAGATCCTTTAAGTCCTGTAAGTTGCGAGGTGGGGCCCCCACGGATCGGGTTTGTCGTTCCAGCACATCCCACAGATGCTCGATCAGATCGGACCCTAACCTCGGCCATCCACATGATGTAGAAGAAAAGATGATTCATCAGACCAGGCCATCTTCTTCCATTGCTCCATGGTCCAGTTCTGACGCTCACATGCCCATTGTAGGCGATTTCAGCGGTGGACAGGGGTCAGCATGGACACTCTGACCAGTCTGCGGCTACGCAGCCCCATATGTAGCAAGCTGCAATGCGCTGTGTGTGTTTTCTATCATAGCCAGCAATAACCTTTTCAGAAATTTGTGCTCCAGTTGTTCTTCTGTGGGGTCGCACCAGAAGGGCTAGGCTTCTCTCCCCACGCGCATCAATGAGCCCAGGTCACCCATGACCCTGTCACTGGTTCACCAGTTGTCCTTCCTTGGACCACTTTTGGTAGGTACTGACCACTGCATACCAGGAACACCCCACAAGACCTGCCAATTTGGAGATGCTGTGACCCTGTCGTCTAGCCATCACAATTTGGCCCTTGTCAAAGACACTGCTTCCAACAAATCCACATGAAGAACTGACTGTTCACTTGCTACCTAATTTATCCCAATCCTGGGCAGGGTCATTGTAATGAGATGATCAATGTCATTCACTTCACTTGTCAGAAGTTTTAATGTTGTGGCTGACCGGTGTAATTGTTTGATTAGTGGCAGTTTCGCCTACCAACGGCCACCTAAGTTGCATTTTCAGGGACCTCAGACAACGGGTTGAGCTCAGAGACGCAGACAACGGGGTTGTAGACAACCCAGGTTATTGTAGAGAGAGGGCTAGTGGGAATAAGCCAGATGGAGATATCTCATGACAGGGGCTCCTGTCCTGAGTGTGTGTGGGGATGGGGGTTTTACCTGTTGCTCATTAGACCAACCAACGAGCACAAGGAGCACCTGATCCTGGATCCCTAATAACCAAGACCCAGGTCAGGTGTGGCTGCTCAAAGCACACCATCCCCACACCACATACCCCCGACACCAAACTGAGGCCAGAGGGAATACCTGGCCGAAACTACCCCACCAAGCAGCCTAAAACACAGACTCTGAAACAGGGTTTCTATACCTGCAAAGAACAGACTCTGACACAGGGTTCCTATACCTTAAATAATAAAACACCGGAGCTGGGGCCTCGGGCTGCTGTGCTGGCTGGTGAAGGCGTGGCCAGTTCTGGCTGTTGCGGGGGCTGCTTGGAAGGGTGGCCTGACTGATGGATGGTCCATGCAGTGGCTGCTGGGCCGGAGGAGCTACTGTAGCTGCAGGCGGTTACTTGTGGTGGTGGCTGCGACTGCTTCTCCCCCCTCTCCCTCCGTCAGACCCCCTGGGTGCTGCTGCTGTCAGTCGGAAGAAGGTTGGTGCTGGGGCCGCCCGGTGACCCGCTGGCTTCTTCGGACTGCCCCTCTGTGCCAGGGAGTCCCTGTTCAGGCGCCAGTGTGGCATTTTCGCCTACCACCCACCACCCAAGTTGGGTTTTCAGGGACCGCCAGCACACAGAAACACAGACAACAGGATTGTAGACACACCAGTTCATTGTAGAGAGAGGGCTAGTTGGAATAAGCCCAGGAGCAGATGGAGATGTCTCATAACAGGGGCTCCTCTCCTGAGTGTGTTTGGGGATGGGGGTCTTACCTGTTACCAACAAACGAGCAACAGGTATGCAGCCACTCTGATCCTGGGCCCCAATTACCTAGAACCAGGACAGGTGTAGCCGCTCAAACCACACCATCCCCACACCACAGATGTCATTACTGAATTTAGAATTTAGTTACATTTCTGCGATTACAGTAACACATTACTTTGTAGATTTATTTATTTATTTATGTATCTATTTATTTATTTATTTTTTTTTTTTTTTGTTTGTTTGTTTGTATGAAAATAAGGTACTACATCTTTATAAAACTGCAGGTTTTGGGTTAGGGTTAGGTCATGGAGAAGACCTAGGGTTAGGTTGTGGTTAGGGTAGGTTTGGTTAGGTTTGGTTGGTGTTAGGTAATGGAGAATACATGGGGTTGGATTGAGTTGGGGTTAGGTTGAGTTGGGGTAGGTTTAGTTAGGTTTGGTTAGGGTTAGTTCATGGAGAAGACAATGGGTTAGGTTGGGTTGGGTTGGGGTTAGGTTAGGTTGGGAGTTTTTGGGTTGCTACACTTTTATAATAATTGTAAACTGTAGTCATGCTTAATAATTGTGTGTTGTGCCCAGATCAGCCTTACTTATTTCCTGGGGGAAACCCCGCACGGGTTTGAGTTTTTTCTTGTTGTTTATTATGCTTCTTCCTTCTTCTAGCTGGGCCAGAGTCCTTGCCCAGCCAACCTGTGATTAATTTTCCTATGTTTAGCTTGACCTCTATACGAAGGCCATCTTGATGGAACAGCAGACAAACTGGCCAGTCGAATACAACCGGCTTGCCAAGATCTATCCTTTGTTTGTAGAATACGAAAAAATCTGAAGACAGACCTCTGTTTGCATTGGGGTGACTCACCAGACTCAAGACTCGGGCACAATCAATCAAATGTGCGCGAAGAATCCCCCCCCGAAACCTCGCCTGCGGTGCCATCACCTGTCAGGGCGTTTTCTACCTGGGCTCAAACAGATCACCCAGCCAAGGCGACACAGCCACACCCATGCTGATGCCCACAGACACTCAGACACGCTGCAGCTAAAACACATCAACCAACAAAGGCGCGGCCCTTTTGAGAGCCTTCGAAAAACTGAATTGGTACAAATCTTCGATGGCCTCTTAAAGACTGACAGACTAATATATTGTCTTGTTTAATTAGAGGCAGCTGAAGCTGATCGTCCAAGGCTTCTGCTGCGTTTCATTGAAGTCGTAACTCGACAACTCAGACCTCCTACATGCGAAAGTGCAAAGGGGCCATTTAAGTCGGAAACTCGGGGCCAGGTCGCTTGAGTCCAAGTTTGCAACCCATAACAGACCTGACGTCACGGCAACATGGTGCCGCACAATGTTAAGAGTGAACAAAGATTGATCTAAACTACTCTGACCTTATATTAAATATACTTTTTTATGTTATGTTTACATACATTTGTAGCTTATAGAGTTAAAAATAAATCTACTGTGGGCATCCATGTTTTCCAGAACAGAAGCGATGGAACGCATTAAGTTAAAAGTAGTCAAAATAGACAATGACAATAAATGTAATCGCAATCTAAGAAATACATACAGGTAGCTGCACTCACAAGTGCACTCATTCTCTCCAAAAACATGAGAGGACGGATTACTTAACCCCATTGTAACACTACACACCAAAATTAAAATAATGCACTACAACTTCTCCAAATTGATACCTTTGGGTGACATTGTTGCTAGAATGTGTATCAATAGCTTGTTGGAAACAGCAATTTGAACCTTTGTCAGCGCCGCACAAGGCGGCACTTTGTGCTCCGTGTTCAACAAAGGCCTTCTGCATGGTAACACCCAGATCAGAGACATGCAGTATTTCCAGCTTTCAGACTGACAGGTTTGTGTAATCCGACACGCTGTCACAGAGGTCAGGAGAGGAGAGAGAGGAAGAACGACAGAGAGACATGAAAGTCAAAGAAAGAAAGGCAGTAAAAAAAAAAGGGGGGGGGGGGCTGAAACACAGCTCACCCCAGCTCTCACCACTGCACAAAGCCGGGGGGACATGCTGTATCTCTCCCCGCTTTCCAAAAAGCTTCATACTTTCCGTGAGACTTTTCCTTTCCAAGAAAATCCAAATCCAGCGGCGCAGCGATTCTTCCCATTTTTAGAAGAATGATGAAAGTCAGAAAAATGTGGGGACGGGATGTGCGTGAGAAAGGAAGAGCGACAGGCAAAGGGACCTTCCCCCTTTTGTCAGATGAACGAAACTCAGATGGACATACAGACCAGAGAAGAGACAGACATGTAAGCCTGTCACAATAACTACTTTTGTCAGACGATATATTGTCCCAGAAATAATTGCGACAATTTATATTATTGTTATGTTAAAAAAAAAAAAATTCCACTGATATAATGATAATATAATAGCATAATTATGCAAGTACACCCTTTCTAATAGTAATGACCTTTTAATTCTTAAGAATATTCAGAAATTGTAATGTGAAAAAATATTAAAATATCCGAAATAAATAAAACATGAAATAAAAAAATAAATACTAAAACAAAAACACACAACCAAACAATAAATAAAATGGACTCCCGAGTAACACGTCGTCTTCACCTGGTTGTGTTGGGGTGCATGTGTGTGTGTGTGTGTGTGTGTGTGTGTGTGTGTGTGTATGTGTGTGAGTGAGTGTGTGTGTATGTGTGTGAGTGTGTGTGTGTGTGTGTGTTTGAATGTGTGTGTGTGTGTGTGTGTGTGTGTGTGTGTGTGTTTGTATGTGTGTGTGTGTGTGTGTGTGTGTGTGTGTGTGTGTGTGTGTGTGGAGGAGCTGCCTGAGCCCCGCCCACGGTGAAACTCCGACACAGAGAGCAGACAGAAGCAGCGCGACCAGAAATTACCGCAAAATGTGTCTCAGCACCATTTTGTTTTTTTTGTTCTGTTCATTTGGCTCAGTTACATTCATTTGTAAAATGGTTTACACAACGCAAGTAATACATTATTTATTTGTGGATTTTGAAATACATTTACGATGAAACATACCATTGCCAAATATTTCAATAACTTCAAATATAAGTAGTAGTTATGGATATGAAAAAAAACTGATTGATGTTACGAACCGCAGAAAGCAGCAAGTCGTTTAGATTGTAAATTCCCACATGACTTGAACGCAGCATCTATAGGAGTAAATACTCAGCCAGGGCCTATGATCGTGGTCACTGTGAAAACTCCTAAAGATAAGGAAGAGATCGAGATTTCAGAGGATTCTTCTGTCACTTAGGTACTGTTTAGGTTTCGTCACGTCGGTACTTGGAGCAGCGGTGTCGCTCGCCGGCGCTGTGAAAAAAACGCTTACTGTCGGCGAAAAAAAACGCTTCTTATAATGGAAGGGAAAACCCTGCTGCTTATTCTGGCATCATGTTGGCTAAAATGTTGCCGACATTGTTATGTAAACAAACATGCATGTAAACACAACGGGGAATTATGGAGGTCAGAAAAATGATCGCAGTCATGTCCGCAAAATCGTACGATCAGGCGATATAGTAATTATCGGACATGGAGACCGAGACTGAGTGGGTGTGCGTGGTTGTGCGGAGTGCGAATGGGCCTCACCCTGTCTCATCCTGCTGGAATCCCTCCAGCTCGTCCCGCTGCTCGGCCAGCGAGGCCTCGAGGTCCAGATAGGTGCCATTGTGGGACAGCTGCAGCGCACAGTCATCGAGCTGCAGAGAGGAAGAAGGGGCCGAGTCAGTCCTTCCACTGCCACACATCCATATTTACATCCATGCACACTGAGTCATTCACACAATAATGGGATGGAGGCAAGCGGAAAGTAACTGAAGGAAACTGAATGTAGTTAAATTCAATGCGATGTAATTGAGTCAAGCTGAGTTGAGTCGGACTCCAGTTTAGCTCAACTCGGTTCTATTCAATTCAGTTGAAAAGGAGAGAGTTCAACTGAGCTGAGTTCAATCAGAGCGAAATGAATTGAACAAAATGAAATTGAATGAAAAAAGGATCGGGTAGAATCGAATCAAACCGAACTTAATTGAACTGAATCAAAACTGTACTTCTTTGAAGTGACTTCATTTGAATTCAATGGTATCTACTTATGAAGACTACTCTAAAATGCTGTTACTTCCAAACAAGCGACCCAAGTCCCAAATTAAATACTATCCATAGACAAGGTGTGACACACAATTTCAGCACGGCCGAAATAGCGCCAGTCTCCTGATCCGATGTTTTGGTTGGGTTTTTTTTTATGCTCCATCAAAATGTGCTTCACACCCTTCTTTAAAATAATTGTGTGTCGGTAAAAACAATGAGGGTTTACAGTGCGGCTTTAGAACAAGGGAGTGCACGCCGCAGTAGTGGCCCCGGTGCACGGAGCCATCTGTGGCACAGTTCTGTATTCGGTAATACAAAGCTATTAGACAGAATTAACTGGCAACGCAACCCAGGGGGAAGGATGGAGAGAGACAGAGAGAGAGAGAGAGAGAGAGAGAGAGAGAGAGAGTAGTAGTACATTTGGCTTAAGTTTCGTAGCCAGCCGTGAAAAATTAGACATTGTAATTTGTGACCGTTTGTGAACGCCGCGCGGCAGTGAAAGGGTGCAAAACCTGCCCGTGATAACTGAGATGAAAGGTGGAGAAATCGAGCGGTAGCACAGGCTGGAAGGCAGGTCGTAGAAAGGATTGTTCCCTCTCCCGCAGGTTCATTGGTTTACATCGGCAGACATAAAACAACTACATCTTCATCCAACCGGGGAATAACGCCAGCTAACTGCGCACGTCAGAATTGACCCTCTAAGGCAGGGAACCTATGGCTCGCGAGCCAATTATGGCCCTTTCGATGACGGTATATGGCTCGCAGACACTTTTGGGCTAAAATTTTTCATCGCAATTAACAAGTAATAAATAATTATTCTGTGTCATTTTAAAGGAAAACAGGTAAGAGAAATTACAATTTTGAAAATAAAATTCAAAATATAAATGTGCCGCACAAAGGGGCGTGGTGAAGCACCGGCTGCGGACCACAGAAAGTCTCCTGTAGTCATTCAAGGCTCGTTTTAGAGAATTTCGTGAGCGTTCCATTCTTTTTAAATTCATCACTCATCCACACAAGTGTGCAGTGGACAAAGCCGACCTGACATGCATCCCCGGGGTCTGCATCAGAGACTTTGAGCTGGAAGTTGCTGAGCTGAAGGCTTCAGGACATGTGGGTACGTAAGTTCAAGTCACTGAATGGAGAGCTGGAAAGACTTGCGCGAGCAGAGCTGGCAAGTGAACACAAGTGGACAGAAATGGAAAAAAACGTCAACATGTACGTATGTGACAAATAATCTCATGAACTTGAACCTGAACTTGAACCTGAAGACCAGCTGAGCTTAGCTACAGTATAACAACAATATTATTAAGAAGAATAAAGAGACATTTATTATATATAGCGCTTTTTTAAGTACTCAGAGATGTGTTATACGTTAAAAATGTATGCCTTACTTAAGAAATACATGCATTAAGTTGCATTCAATTTTATTAAATATTATATGGCTCACAAGGAAATACATTTTGAAATATTTGGCTTTAATGGCTCTTCCAGCCAAAAAGGTTCCCGACCCCTGCTCTAAGGCGAGCAAGGGGATATGAGGGGCTGTTTGATTCGGAGAGCAGGTGCAGAGCCATTCATTCAAGATTCAAGATTCAAGAGGTTGTACGTATTTGAATGCGTTTCGTAATGGATCACGGGTTTGGAAACAGCTGCGAGGGGAAGGAGCTGGCCGGACGGAGGGCAGCAGCTTATAAACAATATCCGGTAACCCAGGACAACGTCACCGTGTTCTTTTGACCGCTGGTACTCCCGGCCCACTATCCGAAACGGAGCATGAGAACGGAGTCAGGGTTCTGTACGTTAGCGTTTCGCACCTCGCTCCGTGTCTGACTAAATCTGGCAACGACACCCCCCCCCCCGCCACACACACACACACACACACACACACACACACACTCCTACCCACACCCACACACACACACGCACACACCCCGCCGCCCATCACTAGTCCAGTGCAGCTGCATGACGACACTTCTGTGACCAGCAGAGAACCTCAAACCCCAAGACCTACACACACAAACACACACACGCAGCAGATACACACTCTTTTTCCATCTCCCTCCCTTCCTCCCTCCCCCTCTCTCTCTCTCTCTCTCTCTCTCTCTCTCTCTCTTCCCCTTTAGGAACAACAAGAAGGACTGACGGACGGGCTCAGAGCCTAAATTTAACCGGGGCTATATTTGCCCTGCTCTGAGTCGGCACGTGGCCAGGAAACGAGGAGGAAGGTGGCGGCTGCGGGACGAAGGGAGCACCAGGGGGCACGGAGGGATGACAAAAACTAGTCTAAGGGTAGACCGCCTCGATGTTACACGCGATAACAATTTATATTTATATATATATATATATATATATATATATAAAAAAGTGTTTTGGACTGCTCAGTAAGCATATTCATTAGTTCCAAGATGTCTGTTTGCCTCATGCCTGTGAGTTTGCCTGTAGTTTGCTGTCAAAACACACAAAATGAATCAAAAGATGAATCAATTACAGAAATAAGCACCAGTTGGAGCCTTAGAACGCTGACTTGCTGCCACTTGCAGCTACTTCCAATGAGCCACTCGGAGCCTTGGTTGGCCTCAGACTAATGAGCTGCTAACTGGAATCGTGCACGCTGGGGAGGTGTGGGGTGGGGGGGTTAATCGTACCCTGTCCCAGTGCCCTGGTTCTTAAAGACGGGGTAGACAAAGCACCTCTCACGTCTAATCCGTCGCCATTGTTCAGCAAATTTGACCCATGCGAGGCCAACCCAATGCCCCACATCATTGCGCCATCACGCTCCATGTCAGCTGTTGATTACGTCGTGCCTAAAAAGCGCAGGCCGAGGCTTTTCTCCGCTCTTTAAAAAAAAAATAAACCCAGAACTGCTTCACAGATGTTCCAAAAGTGAACCCCGTTCCAACTCCTGCTCCGACTACAACTCCCCACCTCTGCCACCTTTTCATTTGTTTATCTCCACGTTAGTCAGACAGATCTACAAGCCCCCCCCCCCCCCCCCACCGGCTGTAAGACTATATCTTCAAAGGGCAACAATACTACAGGGTGGCTTCTCACTTTCCAAACACGGTTTGTCAGGGCAATAGGAGTAATAACAAAACAGAACACACACTACTTTTGCTGGACAGACGCCAGAGAGCAAGAGCACGCGCGAGAGAGAGAGAGAGAGAGAGAGAGAGAGAGAGAGAGAGAGAGAGAGAGAGAGAGAGAGAGAGAGAGAGAGAGAGGCGAGGTGAGGTGGCTCCAGGAAAGGGACCCGCGAAAAAAACCATCCCCAATGAAAACTCCACTCGGGGGCAAGGGAAAGACTTAGCGGCTGTTTCTCTTGACTTGACACTTATTTAATCAAGTTCTCTCAGAAGAGGAAAGGGAGGTAAGGGAATAATTACTTCCACTTAAAACAACACAAAGCCCGTCGGCGTTTCTCGGCGGGTCGATCGTTTAACGAGACCTTTACGTAACCGAGGCGGTGGGTTTTGAAGAACGACGAGGGGTGTGTTGTACGGAGGCAGTGAAATGTCTCTGTGGCCCTGATGGAAACTCTTTGGTAAAGGAATAACAGTTGTATGGGAGAGAGATGGGGACTCATCGTCTCCACAAAAACTGCTTCGCTGGCGGTGAAGCACAAATCTCCTGCGCTGAGCTGGACGTGACGGCCAATTCTCCTTGGCTAGAATCAAGGAACAGCATCTCCATCAGTTAACCCCTAGGACTGGGTACAAAACTCCAAGCTATTTTCTACCAATACGATATGGCTTCATTCAAAGCTCCAGCGACTGGGTCCAAATCTCATCCCTGGTCCTGTCTGGGTGTAGCAGTTCTTCCGTGGTTGCGTTGGTGCTCTGGTCTCCTCCGACCACCAAAGACAAGACAAGCAGGGCGGTCCAGTCAGAGACTCTAAACTGTCCATAGATTGTCCAATGTGTGCGACCCTGCAATGGCCTGGCGTCCCGTTCAGTCCCGTCAGTCGCCCTCAGACCTTTTCCATTCATCTGTTGGGATTTGTGCCTGTGAGGCGGTAACTCCCGTTGAAGCCAACAGCACATGAAAACACGTCTTCCAAAGTCAATCGAAAGGCATTCTCTTCCAATGATGTCGGGATAGTTGGGATTTTTAGGTCAGAGATGCTGAAAACAACCGACATGCGGGGATGAGGGCCAATGGGACCCTGACTGGCATTGGCAGTTCTAGGCATGCCCCCCCCCCATGGATTAGAAAGCGTTTCAAGTTCGTATCGGTTCGAGAGACAGCAGGAAGTGATGCTGAGTTCCACGGGAATGTTCACCGGTCACCACGAGCCAGATGACTGTCAGATTCACCTGCACAAAGTAGGCTCAGGTTTCCTGTGTGTGTGTGTGTGTGTGTGTGTGTGTGTGTGTGTGTGTGTGTGTGTGTGTGTGTGTGTGTGTGTGTGTGTGTGTGTGTGTGTGTGTGTGTGTGTGTGTGTGTGTGTGTGTGTGTGTGAGAATTGGTACATGTGCAGATAGGTGGTGGAGGAGGAGGAGGAGCTGGAGGAGGAGGAGGAGGAGGAGGAGGAGGAGGAGGAGGAGAAACCTGGCGGAGGAGGCCAGGAAAACCGCCGAAGCCAATGTGAGGAGAACAAAGTGTCAGAGAGATCCAGGCCACAGCCACAGGAATCCTGGGACAAGTGACCTATACTTTTAACATCCAGCCCAGCGAGCCAACCGGAGGTCTCAGAGGGCCTCGGTCGTCGCGGCGTAATAACAGAGTCAGAGGAAAAGAGCATTTCTAGAGGTGGTGGAGAGAGGAAAAGGCCAGACAAAAAGACAGGGATACAAAAATAGACAGTTGTAGGGCTTGAGACCCAACATCGACCCTTGGCCAGGGTCGACAGTTTTTCACAGGATCCATTCTTCATCCTCTACATTTTCATTTTAATGTAAATTCTCTAAAGCCACATCTTACTAAAGTATTGGGCCGCTCTTGTACTCTAATGTGAACCAACTTACTAAACACCATCAGGGGCAGTGCCATCTGCCCGTGCATGTATAGGCTGTAATCATGAGCTCCCTGAGCCCAGGGCCATTTTTCATTTGTTTTGCGGCTTTCAGAGAAGGTCTGTGAAAGGGCTGCTGGTCTGGGAAACCACTCTGTTGTTGTTGAACACGTTGGACAACCACTGCTCACTTCCTGCCTTAAATTTATATATATAAAAAAAAACATATGCAACTGAATCTGTAACGTTTATTGGTGCATTTAGACCGAAATTCATGGAGAAACGCCGTGAGATAATCTGCAGAGGCCTCGGTGGTGGCGGTGGTGGTGACCACCTGTCGCTGGACATGAGCAGCAAGTTCCCAGTGTCACAATAATACACCTCAAGCAGCCGGGCTGGTCCTGCCACTTCCACTTTATTGGTTTGGTCAATTCATTGAATGATATTCGTTTATGATATTGTAATTATTGAATTACATTTGTCTCCTGGGGCTCCCATGAAAATGAATGTTCTACAGTATTTATAGGAGAATCTCCTCCCACCATGTTATTATAATGATGATAATAATAACACTGCCACGGTGTCCCCTTACCTTGTGCGGAGCCCTGAGCAGCCTGTGGACCCCTGCGATCTGGTTGATGAGGGGGATGTCCTCCCGGAAGGTGTACAGTGGGGGTCGGGTGGGCTCCGGGAAGTTGGTGCTGTTGAACGGATCGGTGTCGTCTAAGAATTGAACCCGGCAGACGAGCGTGGCCATGGTGCGTCCATGCACGGGGGCTCCGCCGCTGGGGGGGGGGGGGGCGGGGGGGTTCCGAGAACTGAGCCCGTCCGCACGGTGTTCCTTCTGCCGCTCCTCTGCCGCGTGGTACTTACTCCTTCTGCCGCTGCGCTCTCCCACTACCGCGCGGCGTTCCTTCCTTCCGCGCCGTGGTCCCCGGACTGACCGTAACTACAACAAAAGCACCGGGTTGCCAAGTGAGACGCTGCTTCGTTTGTCTGTTTGCTACTTGACCTGTTTGTTTGTTTGTTTTTAACCGGTGAAATATAAGATCCATACACACATTCCATCATTCATGTCTTTGGTTTTTCCTCCGCATTTTTCGACTTTTTTTTAAATTGTATTCCATTTAAAGACATTTCAATTAAGTGTTTTTTTTTTTTATGTGGAGACTTTTTCTTTTGCCACCTGTCTGTTTGTGAAGCACTTGGTGACAGCGTGTTTGTTTGTAAATAAAGCTTTACTTACCCCGGTGTCTCCTCCGCCGATGATCCCCCAGGAAGTCCCGACGTCAATATTCTTTATTCCCAGCCGCTGGGGCTGAAAAGGACGCGCGGCCCGGGCTCGGCGGCTCGGAGAGCGGGTCGAGGGGATCGGGACAGCTCGGGACAGCCGGTCTGCTGTCTGACAGAGGGCAGATCCATCCCTCTCCCTCCCCTCTCCCTCTCTCTCTCTCTCTCTCTCTCTCTCTCTCTCTCTCTCTCTCTCTCTCTCTCTCTCTCTCTCTCTCTCTCTCTCTCTCTCTCTCTCTCTCTCTCTCTCTCTCTCTCTCTCTCCTCTCTCTCTCTCTCTCTCTCTCTCTCTCTCTCTCTCTCCTCTCTCTCTCTCTCCCTCCCTCCCTCCCTCCCTCCCTCCCCTCTCCACCCCGCCCTGCGGTTTTACTGGGCGGCAGCGCAACGACGGGATTCAGAGACAAGTGGGGGTCTTGAATCTTCGGCAACACCGACCCCGTGTGGTCAGCGAAAGAAGAAGCAGAGCGAAGAGAAACACGAAAATGTGGACCGTGTCGTCGATTTTTGCTGAAAGATTTGCTGAGATGTAGCTTGGGGGTTAAACCACAGGGCGGACAATTATAGGCATTTATTATCAGCATTACGGGCCGGGCCCCCTTAGAATGCTTGGCTCTGGCTCAATTGAAAAACCCCAATCAACAGTGGGAAACGTTTACAAGGTCGAGGAGCTTGAATGCAAACAAATGAACTGACTTGTTTAGTTATGTCTCGAAAGCTGTGCAGCGTTAGATTTGAGGCTCATGCATGATCTTGGGACAGCATTTGATTCATAAAAAACAGACTGTTTATGTGCTTGTAACACAGACAAGGACCCTATGGATATTGAACAAGGCCAAACACAACACCTATTACCCACAGACACAAAGTTCACCGTCTCACATTCTTACCCCTCTAAGTCCTTTTAAATACCATGAACTTCCAATTTTACCACCTGCATTTAGATGGCAGATTGATATGATATCTAAAAATCAACCACTGGATTGGTTACATATACTTTACTGGGAGGGTTTAGATAAGAAGAGATAAAGGGAGGATGCAGGTAAAAAAAAACTGGGCGATAGATTGGACGTAACCTCCTTTATTGTTATCATTGTTATCAAAGTGGATGTGCATTGTCCATGTCCATGTGCAGGTTATTTTTTTCCTAAGAATTCTGGAATAAGTTACATTTAAGGCCTGGAGATTTGTGCTGTGTTTCTGAGTGTGCATTTTATTGTGGGGCTACTAGCACTCATTTCATCACCTATCTTCTACCTTTCAAAAAAAGTCTCATCCCAACAGTTTTCAACCCATTGGTCTTTAAGCCAATATAATAATATGTTGTAATAAAATCAGCACTATTTCATATCATAAATAAATTACTAGAGGATATTGTTTTACTTATTGGGCGATAATATGCATACCTATCAGTTCGGGATAGTTTTTTATCACAAGCTCCATTCCGTCCTGAACTCTGCGCTGAATACTAGTTCCACCAAAATGTTAGTATTTGAGAATTATTCGAGTGTAGTAGTTTATATACTGTACAAAAATTCCCTGCATTACAAGTTGGTATTCAGAGTAAGTTTTAGTCTGGCATTTCCAAGAAATGGCATTCATCTTAAATGAAAAAAAAAACGAAATTGACAGAAAAATTACAATTTTGATATCAAATCCATTTCGTTTAAATTATACCCATCCCTGTGAACGTGTGCCCACTTGAGTTGTTTAAATCGAGTGTCGTTGGCGGATCCAAACACTATCAATTATTGGCAGACATGTTAAGCGCCAGCCTATTCCCATCTCCCAGATCACAGGACCTCAGTGATACATACGAAAAGGTGGAGTCATGACAAGGGCAGTCACATACATTACATCTGCGTCATCCGACTAGGACTCCTGACTCCTCTGCAGTCGTACAAAAAACCTATATCGCCTGAATTTAAATCGGCTTCACAGACAAAAAACCATCGGTCTGATAAGAATCTGAAGTCAGCATGCGGCTGGTGCTTCCTAACCCGGGTCTGGACGAGCGGATCCCCTCCCTTCAGGAGCTGGAGAAGATGGAGAAGGAGGAGGCTGGGGACCGACCCAAATGGGACAACAAAGCCCAATACCTGCTCACCTGCGTGGGCTTCTGCGTGGGACTGGGCAACGTCTGGAGGTTCCCTTACCTCTGTCAGAGCCACGGCGGAGGTAGGCTGCTCTGGATGTTAACTCGTCTGTCAATTGGTAAAAAAAGCTAGTTAGTGAGTAAGAAGGGTAGTTAGTAAGTCAAAGACCACCAAGTCGCAAAAAGTGCATCCACTGGCACAGCATTCAATGCATTTTTTGGTATAATTTTTTATATGTTGTGTAGATTTGTCACACGTTGTGTGTGTGTGTGAGAGTGTGTGTGTGTGTGTGTGTGTGTGTTGGTGGATGGGGGGCGGGGGGGTTTGCAATTATGTTCCAATATAAAACCATAATGGGCCATTTAGAAGTTAATATGTGCACTTAAAGAGTGAGCCAGGTTAAATATTAACGTACATGCGTATGGCTGCATCCCACTAAAATTGCCTGTACGTAGGATGGAACCGCCGACTGATGGAGGAAAATGATATACACAAGGTTTACGCTGTCTGGCTAATCCATGACTAAAAATAAGTGATAAAAATTGTAAGCCTCCTAAAAAGAACAAGGCGTCTCGCTTTATAAATTGATGATTTTTGTAATAGCATTATTATTCAAGTTTGAAACAAGACTCAGAACTCAAGACTACGACGTAATAAAAATAAACGCTAAAATGGAATAAATAATGAATCAAAGCAATAATGGTACTGATTAGTGTACGGAAACCAAAGGAGGTTTGCTTATTCTGTTATTGTGACACACAGGTGGTTGTTGTCTGGTTCAGCATTGTTAATATTTCAATATGATTTACAACAGCGGTGTGACATGACCCCTGAACTTCTTCCATTTATCTGTGACGGGCGTTGCCCTGGGCGGCGGCCCATCGATGGCTGCAATCCTGCTCGTCGCTAGATCGATTTAGAATTAAACTGCCATCGCAATCATTAAATCAGTGACACGACTGTATACAAGCATGATTCATGAAAGAAAGTGGGAACAACAGAAAAGCTAGAAATAGGTAAGACGAGAGAATAAAACAAATTAGTGCTACCTCAAAGGAATTCTAGAGCCCAGTGAACTTTCGCCTCAGTGCTGATCTCACCTGCACCATCGTACGTGATAAGGGAGATAATAAATGATCTCCAGATTACCTTTAATCATGGGCGATAAGATGTAGACAGCATTCAACCAGACAAAGATCGGTTGGGAGAAATGGGACAAACCTCAAAAACGATATTGAACAGAGGCTATCGTTACAGAGTCACCGATACCAATGGGAAAGTATTCGACTGTAAGGTCTTAATGGCTTTCCTTGCTATGTTCTTTAATAAGAACAACTCACTGCTATAAGAACTGTAAACTGTATTCTCTTCTGACTGAGTCTACACGGTGTCACAAACATGCTTCATACCACTGTGGGAAAGGGAGTGTCTGTATCTTAATACTTTTGTCAGGTTGTGAGATGACACACAAGCTGCTGTGAAAAGGGACCGAATCATGCTAGTGATCAGTCTTCTCTCATGGTTATTCTCCGTGGTGCGTTCCCCAGGAGCGTTTATGATCCCATTCCTTATCCTTCTGGTCCTGGAGGGCATCCCGCTGTTGCACCTGGAGTTTGCCATTGGTCAGCGTCTCAGGAAAGGCAGTGTTGGTGTCTGGACCGCCATCAACCCTTACCTGGCTGGCGTCGGTGAGTGGTAAAATCCGAGAAGGGCTCGGTTGTCAATGAAGGAGTCGGGGGTGTGAGATGTACAAAAGGACCCAGATAAAGGCCAATGTGTTCATCGACAGTATGTGCGGCCCACAGGGATTTCCTCCATGCTGGTGTCTTTCCTAGTGGGCATGTACTACAACACAATCATTGCCTGGGTGATGTGGTACTTCTTCAACTCCTTCCAGAGCCCCCTGCCGTGGAGCCAGTGTCCGCCCAATGACAACCTTACAGGTGGGCCTGTGCGTCTTCTCAAGCCTCTCAATGGACATTCCATTATAACCTTCTCCGATCTGGTCTAAATGTCACTCTGCTTTCACCCAATGTAGCTCCAGTCTCGGAATGCAAACACAGCTCTGCAGTGGACTACTTCTGGTACAGAGAGACGCTGAACACTTCAACGGCCATCGAGGAGTCTGGGGGTCTGCAGTGGTGGATAGTGCTTTGTCTCCTCGCCGCCTGGACCGTGTTGTACATTTGCTGCATTAGAGGCATTGAGTCCACTGGCAAAGTAGGAAAAGCTGCAAATATGTTTCAAAGAACACTTTTAAATGATCACCTATTATAGCAGAAAGATAAAACAATAGTTTCCTTTCCTTTTTTTTTTTTTAAATCAAGGCTGTCTACATCACCTCCACGCTACCGTACGTGGTCCTCACCATCTTCCTCATCAGAGGCTTGACCCTCAAAGGCTCTTTGGAGGGAATCAAGTTCCTCTTCACACCTGACGTGCGTAAACCATAACTAACTTCATTTATCTTTCCTGGTTATTGGCGTAAAAACAATTCAACTCTGTTGATCATTTTTTTAAATGATTTTAGCTGGATGAGTTGATGAATCCATCCACGTGGTTGGATGCAGGTGCCCAAGTCTTCTACTCTTTCTCTTTGGGATTCGGAGGTCTCATCTCCTTCTCCAGCTACAACTCTGTGCAGTAAGTTGAAACTATGAGGCAGCTGCATGATGTTTTTGTTGCTGACTTTGAGGAATATATGGCATGTGGTGTCTGTCATATTTTCCCTCCCAGTGTCCGCTTTGGAGAAATACATAGAATTTTAGTGTTTTATGACTTAAAAACTTTGACTTGGAGAATAGTTTATATTTTCGTTATCTCTTTTTTCCTTCCAGCAACAACTGCGAACAGGACGCTGTTATCATCTCTGTTATCAATGGCTGTACTTCTATCTTCGCTGCCACTGTTATCTACTCCATCATCGGCTTCAGGGCCACAGAGCGATTTACCGACTGCATCAATGAGTATGTGCTCACAATCTCAAACTATAGAAATGTGAGATTTTTTTGTGAGCCTGCCTCCCTTCATTTCCACTTCCAGAAACATAATTGCACTACTGAACGCCTTTGAGCTCCCCGAAGGAAATATCACACAAGGAAGCTACGACACAACTTTGGAGATACTGAACAGCACTGCCTCCGGGTCGGAGATCATACGGGGACTGGACCTCAACACCTGCAACCTACAGACTTTCCTCAGCGATGTAGGGTCCCAAATCTTCTAAGGAACACATTTGATTGTGGTCAACACGAATCCCTTTTGCTATCTCTGTGAAATGTGTTTGGTCTTCGTGCTGCTCATAAAACGGTCTTTCTCCAGGGCGTGGAGGGAACGGGCCTGGCCTTCATCGTCTTCACGGAGGCCATCACCAAGATGCCCTTCTCCCCTCTCTGGTCCGTCCTCTTCTTCATCATGCTCTTCTGCCTGGGGCTCTCCACCATGTTTGGCAGCGTAGAAGGAGTGGTGGTCCCCTTGCAGGACATGAAGATCGTCCCCAAGACGTGGACCAAAGAGGTCCTCACGGGTAATTGCCACACCGGTTAAAGTAATCGTCCACTGAGTAACAGGAAGGCTTTTGATGGGGAAGCTTTGAAAATAACAAAACGTTTGGGCATTTTCAGGAATCGTATGCCTGACATCCGTCTTGATTGCACAAATCTTTGCCTTGCGGTCTGGCAGCTACTGGTTGGCGTTGTTTGACAGCTTTGCTGGCTCCATTCCCCTGCTGGTGATTGCCTTCTGTGAGATGATGGCAGTAGCCTACCTATATGGAATAGACAGGTAGACCCTGCTTTCAAGGAAGTTTAACATAACATAGGAGTATGAGGTGATTCATGAGGTTCAATTATACTATTTACTTTTTACAGGTTCAACGAGGACATTGAGTTTATGATCGGACACAAGCCCAACATCTTCTGGCAGGTCACCTGGAGGGTGGTCAGCCCCTTGGTTGTCCTCGTCATCTTTATTTTCTACTTTATCACCAAAGTCAGTGCCAGTCCGACATACATCGCCTGGGATCCCAGCTCGGTATGGGAAGCAATAAATAGCTGTTGACTCAATGTTAAAAACAAACGAAAATCTGTACATTTTGGGTGTCCATAGGATGATTTCCCCAAGTTGGAGGTGCTGCTCTATCCCAGCTGGGTCTACGTGATCATCCTCCTCCTGGCTGGGGTTCCAAGCCTCATGGTTCCAGGAACGGCGTTATACAGACTGCTCAAGAGATGCTGTTGCAGAAAAAGCACCCCGGATAACAAGTGCAATACAATCTCTGCATTGCAGCCACAATGAAAGTTCAGAGATTTCTCATTTAAACAAGTAAATTATTTAATAACCATGGCTTGAAGGCTCAACAACTGATGATGAAAGCTTGTGTTTATTACCGTATGATCGTTTGTATATTTCCCTTTTGTTTTATCGCACCTGGATTCTATAGACCTGTTACGGGTTTTATTGTGTTGCTTTGCAGATAAATTATAGTTATAATCCCCCAATCATGGTCGTGGTTATCTTTTCCTTGCCAGTCAACCTTCAGAATGGATCTGTTCATTGTTGTGATATATTATCCATATTATGGAGGTAGAGAGATCTTATCTCTTATCTCTAAAATGTGTTAAACGGAACATTTAATTGTTCAATACAGCACAAGTCCAAACACAGTGAGCTTTTACAACATTGAAAAGATAACAATCGAATACGGAAATTTAGTGGGCAATGCATAAAACGTTACTACTTATGTAATTAAAAGCTTTGAAATAGGATTTGACTGAACTGGTAAAACCATTTTAAAATGAAATCGGATGTTAAATGCTTTATAATGCTGATTAATATTATTAAATCCACAGGTGGAAAACTTGGTTTCTGGGGGTTTGACTTACTTTGATCTGGGTGGGAGAGGTACATAGGGGGTAGCTCTTTTTGGATATTTACAGAAAAAATGACATATGGAGTTTAAGAAGGGTTCCTTCTACTGCTGTATTGAGGATATTCAAGTGCTATTGATGATTTAAAACGCCGTGTTCTGTGTACTAGGGACATTTTTGCACTACTTTGTCATTGGGCCTCATTCACGAATATGTGCGTGAAAATGTTTTTACTTTGTGCACAAAAGAGCTGGATACGCAATGTCAGAACTGGATAATGATGTGTGCGTATCGACCACATGTGTTCCTAAACACCTGCATATGTTGGTATAAAAGTTCTTTTTTTCTATTTATTAATTGCATGAAGGCCGTTGGCGCTTGTGGTGAGGAAGCCAATGGAGGACTTTGACATGGTCATTTCGAGTGGGCCCATTGCGGCGAGTTGCGGTTGGTCGGAGGCAATTCAAAATTTTCTTCTAAAGTAAGAACAAATTCAAGTGAGAAAATATTGTTGGATTCCAAATTTTTCCCTAAACCGCGTGGACGCACAATTTTGTTCATGTGCACTGTGACGTGGGGATGAAGTGGTTTGAGCAGCCACACCTGTCCTGCGTCGAGGTAATTGGTGCCCAGGATTAATGTGGCTGTACACCTGTTTTTCGTTGGTTGGTCTAACGGGCAACAGGTAAAGCCCCCATCCACACACACACACACTCAGGAGAGGAGCCCTTCTCATGAGCCCTTCTCTCTCGTGTCCATCTGCTTATAGCAAATTATTTCTGCAAATAGCCCACTCTCTACAATAAACTGTGGGAAACCCCGTCGTCTGTGTCTTAGTGCCGGAGGTCCCTGAAAACACCCCTGGGTGGCGTGTGGTAGGCGAAACTGCCACATGCACTGTTCGTGAATGAGGCCCACTGAATGGAAGTTTAACTGCCTATCTGTACATGGCAAGAAACACATTGATAACATGGTCACTGGTAGATATCATTGAAACCTGCCTCACATGCTTCCGTGTCGACTGAAAGTCAATTAAATAGTCCATACAAGAGCAGAGTCTCTCATCAGTTAATCATCGATGAACACTGATAAGAGTTACGAGCGCTCATAAGAGTTACTCAGCTGTCTGGCACAGAGGGTGAATTTTTCGCAAATTTCCACAAGATACAAGGAAATCCATTTTTGAAATGTATTTTCTATGTTAATTATATGACAGAGGAAAAAATATTCCTTTTGAGATCTGATACAATTTGCAGACCCCACTGCCTTTGAATGCCAACAGAAAATATGTAATAGGACATCCTCATAAAACAATCAGATTTTCTCAAGGACTCGACATGGGCTTGGTCAAGATAGCTTAGAATAGTCAAGATAAGCTTTAATGGAAAAGATCACTACTTGTCCTTAACATGAGCCTTCCTGTGACAGATATGGCATAGAAATTGTTCCGTAAACGACCCATGGTGTAAACACCTTTTTAGCCTTCGAGTGCCACCACTAAAAATGTATTTATGTATCGTGACGCTTCATCCATTGTAACTTTGTGTAGATTATCTAATGCTTATTATGGCACATGTAATTGATGTAGTAGTTGATGAGTCATCTTGTAGTTAAAAACAAAGTGCTGGCGGTGGCACCTGTACTCCATTGAAACGTGCTGACAGCACATAATAACTTATAGGCTGTGACGGAGAGCCGCAGATAACTCCCACCGAGGCGCCAAAGGTCAGCATAAATGTCTTCTGCAGTGCCCTTGAAAGAAGACATTATTTTTATGCATCAGTCGCAGGGACCCGGGTGAACGTTGCATTGAAACAGATCGAGACCTTTTTTACATTTCGTCAGGAGAAATAGAGTCAGAGACTGAGCAACCACAAAAGTGACTGGATTAAAAGTGCTGAATATTACCATAGAATACAAAGCAATTATACAGTGTGGAGTGAAACTTACCAGCAGCCATGAAATTGAAGTTACCCAACCCGGGTCTGGACGAGCGGATCCCCTCCCTCGAGGAGCTGGAGAAGATGGAGAAGGAGGAGGCTGGTGACCGGCCTAAATGGGACAACAAAGCCCAATACCTGCTCACCTGCGTGGGCTTCTGCGTGGGACTGGGCAACGTCTGGAGGTTCCCTTACCTCTGTCAGAGCCACGGCGGAGGTAGGAAAATGTACATAGGGGTGTTGTATTACATTCTCAGACTCATTTACCAACATCGAGGCAACTCAGCTGCATTCTTTTGGGTGTTGGATACATTTTCAACATGTTCACGGCTTAGGGGCCTGAGAAAGATTTTCATTGTTGAGCGTGTAGCACGACTATTTTGTTTTTGGTATTCCCAAAATGTATGGAAATACTTTATGGTTCATCGCTAATCTTCAAATTTATTCAAAGGTATGCATTAATAATAATGGATATTTAACCACCAGTTGTTAATAGTCCTGGCCTAGACCATCTGCACATTCCAAGAGTTTGACTCAACCACAACCACAAGGAGACTAACATGAAATACAAAGTAATTTAATTGTAAATCCATTGATTTAGTTATTTTAAGGCAAAAAAGTAGTTGTTCTTTGTGAGAAGTTAAGAGTTTCGGCCATTTTTCCCCCATTGAGTGCAGAAATACTGAATTTACTCATCCAAGACCAGTGTACAGTACTTAAAGACTTCAAATTTTACTTGTGCAATAAGACAGAGGCTTTTTCTTTTTAAATCTTCCAATCGGTTACCTCAAGATGCCTGAGTTCCAAACACTTTCTTTGTCAAAAACCACATGGGGTTTTCTTAGAAATTAAAGCTACTACTTGTGGTTTACCATTAATGAAACTCCAGAGAGAACAAATGAAACACCACAGGGTAATTATTGACTAGATGCAAATTGTGAGACATTTAGACTAAACTGTAGACGAAACTACTTTTATTTTGTTTAATTTAAATGTCTTTCTCATAGAACATTTTATCAGTGTATAAGTGTATTTGTTTTGTGTATTGGTAGAATTAATTAGCTATTTTGTGTCTCCTGAGGATAGAAAAGTTAATTCATTTTTAGTTTGAGCATTTTTGGTGAACTATAAAGACTGTGCTTGCAGGTGCGTTCATGATCCCGTTCCTCATCCTGTTGGTTTTGGAGGGAATCCCCCTGCTCCATTTAGAGTTTGCCATTGGCCAGCGCCTCCGAAAGGGAAGCGTGGGAGTCTGGAGATCCATTAACCCTTACCTAACTGGTGTCGGTGAGTAAAACCAAAACTTTGGAACAGTGAAAGTTAGCTCACGTGAGATGAAGCCAGGGTGCCATGGTGGTCTTACCTCGGGTTTGTCTTGCCATTGCCAACAGGTATTGCATCTGGGATGGCCTCGTTCCTTGTGGGTGTGTACTACAACACCATCATGGCCTGGATCATGTGGTACCTCTTCAACTCCTTCCAGGATCCGCTGCCATGGAGTCAATGCCCTCTCAATGCCAACAAGACAGGTATGTCCTTTTCGGTTCAGGATATTGGTTTTTGGGAACAGCTGGAAGTCGTTTTTTCAGATCTCATTCAGCATCCCAAGGCAGGAAGAGAGCTTCAAACTCAATCACATTCAGTATGGTAATTTTATGATCTTAATTCACACACATTCTCCATTTCCCCCCCTGCAGGCCTGGTCTCGGAGTGTGCGGAGAGCAGCACAGTGGATTACTTCTGGTACAGAGAGACTTTAAACACCTCCACTTCCATAGACGATGCCGGAGGTCTTCAGTGGTGGATAGTGATGGCGCTGGTGGCTGCCTGGACGGTGCTCTACATCTGCTGCATCCGGGGCATTGAGACCTCCGGAAAGGTCTGAAAAGTCAAAACACACAATGCCGTTCTCATGAATGACGTGGGCTAGCTTAGTCATGTTAGCCTGTGTCCGTCTACACATGTGTTTAAGACTGCTTTATATTTGCTCCCTCCCCATCTCTCAGGCCGTCTACATCACCTCCACACTGCCGTATGTTGTGCTCACCATCTTCCTCGTTCGGGGACTGACTCTCAAAGGCTCTGTGGCTGGAATCAAGTTTCTCTTCACGCCGGATGTAAACACTGATCTCTCACCATAGAGACCATAGGAATCATAGGATTTACCTATTAGAATGAAAAACATCAGGCTCTATCTAAGTTGTTGACATTGATATCGCTCTCCATTGCTTTGCTTATCTACTCTCCATCAGATCAATGAACTCATGAACCCAACAACGTGGTTAGATGCAGGAGCCCAGGTCTTCTACTCCTTCTCCTTGGCCTTTGGAGGGCTCATCTCCTTTTCCAGCTACAACTCGATACAGTAAGTATCTATCATTGTGACGTGGAACCTTCTATTCAACACTTCTACCTCCAAGTGATTTTTTTCCCTTGTTGTCATCTCCGATAGCAACAACTGTGAACAGGATGCCGTTATCATCTCTATCATCAATGGCTGCACGTCGGTCTACTCAGCAACTGTCATCTACTCCATCATTGGCTTCAGGGCCACACAGAAATATGACGATTGCATGGCACAGTAAGTTCATAATGCCTCTCATTCACACTATAAGGGGAAAAGTGTATATGTACACCATCCATGGTGTGAGAGTTTCACCTACCACGCGCCACCCAAGTGGCATGTTCAGGGACCTCCGGCACAGAGACGAAGAAGACGGGGTTGTAGAAAACACACAAGTTTATTGTGGAGAGGGGACTTGATAGAACAAGCCCTGGAGCAGATGAACACAGGTCATGACAGGACTCCTATCTCTTGAGTGAGTGTGTGGATGGGGGTTTTACCTGCTGCTCGTGAGACCAACCAACGAGCAACAGGTTTGCAGCCACTCTGATGCTGGGTCCCCAATTACCTAGATCCAGGTCAGGTGTAGCTGCTCAAACCACACCATCCCCACACCACATACCCCCGACACCAAACTGACGCCAGGGAGAAGGCTTGGCCAGAGCCTCCCCCCCGCCTCCAAACAAGCAGAGAGGAAAAAATAAAAGAAAACGCCTCAAATACAGACTAGGAGATAGAGTTACTGGACTCTGAAACAGGGTTCCCATACCTTAAACCAACAAATGTCCAGAAAAAAATTAACTGATCCCCTTCCAGGGGATGCAGACTCGCCTCCTCTCTTCCGGAGCGTGGGACCTCGAACTGCTGTGTTGGCTGGTGGAGCATGGCCAGGCTTGGCTGTTGCAGGGGCTGCTTGGAGGGGCGGCCTGGCTGTTGGATGGTCCCGGCGGTGGCTGCTCGGCGGAGAAGCTAGCTGACAGAGGTGACTTGTGGTGGTTGCTGCGGCTGCTTCTACCCCAGTCCCCCGTCGGACCCCCTGGGTGCAGCTGCTGCCAGTCTGGAGAGGGCTGGTGCTGGGGCCTCCTGGCGTGTTCAGGGACCTCCGGCACAGATACACAGAAGACGGGGTTGTAGACACCAGTTTATTGTAGAGAGTGGGCTAGTTAGATAAGCCCAGGAGCAGATAGAGATGTGTCATGACAAGGTCTGCTCTCTCTAGAGTGTGTGTGGGGATGGTGTGGTTTGAGCAGCCACACCTGACCTGGATCTAGGTTATTAGGGACCCAGGATCAGAGGGGCTGCATACCTGTAGCTCATTGGTTGGTCTAACGAACAACAGGTTAAACCCCCTATCCCCACACACTCAAGAGAGAGGAGCACTTGTCATCTCTATCTGCTCCTGGGCTTCTTCCAACTAGCCCACTCTCTAAAATAAACTGGTGTCTCAGCCTCGTCTTCTGTGTCCGTGTGCCGGAGGTCCCTGAACACGCCACTTGAGTGGTGTATTATAGGCAAAACTGGCACACATGGTTTTTGGTCAAAGTAATAAACCATGGCAATGCTTTTAAACTGATAGCAATGACCACCATGTATTTTCTTTTTGCAGTAACATCTTGGAGCTCACAAATGCCTTCAATTACCCCGAGAACATTACAGAAAGCAACTACAACGATACGCTGACCTACTTCAACAAGACCAGTCCCCTTATCGTTCAAGGCCTGGATCTTGAATACTGTGACATTCAGTCTTTTCTCAGTCAGGTAGATACACAGAGTATTTGAATCTGAATTCAGCATCACAGAGTAAAATCCTGTTAGAAATCGAATGAAAAGAATATTTATCTATATTTTCCGTATTTTTCTTTTAGGGGGTTGAAGGTACTGGCTTGGCCTTCATCGTGTTCACAGAGGCCATCATCAAGATGCCCGTCTCTCCTCTATGGGCTGTCCTCTTCTTCGTCATGCTCTTCTGCCTGGGGCTCTCCACCATGTTTGGGAACATCGAGGGAGTTGTGGTTCCACTGCAGGACCTCAAAATTCTTCCGAAAACATGGCCCAAAGAGGTTTTGACAGGTAATACTTAAGGACTGATGAACTTTTGAACGTTGTATGTGTTTGTTATAATGATTTCCTTGCTTATTGAGACAAACCAGTTTAACCATTTTTAACGCATGTATTTACAGGTCTGACATGCTTGATCTCCCTCCTCATTGGCCTCATCTTCGCCCAGCGCTCGGGGAACTACTGGTTGGCTCTTTTTGATGGCTTTGCAGGCTCTATCCCCCTCCTGGTCATCGCCTTCTGTGAGATGGTTTCCGTTATCTACATATACGGCGTAGACAGGTAGGCCAAGCAAATGACAAGCACGAAAACACATGATAACCGTAATCCGCCTTTTTTGCGGTGGCGGCCGCATGTCAAGACACAAATCTCTTTCCTTCCTGTGCGATCATCAACAGGTTTAATAAGGACATCGAGTTTATGATCGGCCACAAGCCCAACATGTTCTGGCAGGTCACGTGGCGGGTCGTCAGCCCACTTATCATGGCTGTGATCTTTGTTTTCTACTTCGTTACGCAAGTCACCAAAAACATCACCTACTTGTGCTGGGACCAGGAAGCGGTGAGTATTTTAAATTAGCCATAAATTGAGAGAATAAATTATTTCAGTATTTCCCTCCAGGATTAATAAAGTTTTATGTTATAAATGCACGCCAATTATGTGAAATACAAATGGCTTTTAATTCTGACACATATCTTTATCCACAGGAGGAGTTCCCGGCTCTGGCTCCCCGTGCATTCCCTGACTGGATCTACTTTATTATTTTCATCCTGGCTGGAGTACCCTGTCTGTCCATCCCAATGTTCGCCCTCTACAAACTCATATGCAACAAGTGCTGCAAAAAGGAGAGCAATAGTGCGTTCAAGCTCGACACAGTTACCGCTAAAGTACAAATGAGTGAGAAATGAATGTAAAACACATTTCATTGACACAATCTGATATATGGGCACAGATGGGCTCATGTTATTGTTGCTCTTATGTTGTTGTTTTTCACCATGCCCTGTACATTTGTTTAAAAAAAGAAAAGAAAAACACATTTGAATTTTTTAGCTTGTCCTTTGTTTGCTGACATAATTTTACAGCCATGTTTAATTTTACGTCAAGTCGATCAAAAATGTCATTATTTCTCCTGACTCATGAATTAAAATATGTAATGGAAATGTAATGTACATTGTAAAATGGAAATGGCATTATCATCTTTAAACACTGTAATGTATGTAAAATAGCGTACATTCTGTCAACTTTCAAGAATGTTTATTCCAACTGCAGAAGCACTGTCATTTTACGTTGTGAAAAATATTTTGTTTTAATTCTTTCAAAATAAATGATAACATGTTTTTTTAATTAAAAAAATGTATGGTTTTTTTTTCTTTGAAACAATTTTTGTTTTTGTAATTAATTTCAGGGAAATTGTAGGCCTGAGAACTTTGAGGCACGGCTTCTGGGTAATTGTAAGTATTGGATCTTTTCGTTGCAATGACTACACAGTATAAATAAAGCTTGCATTGTGTGTGATTGCCACATATAAGAAAACCTTTGGCCTGGGTGAATATTCTACAGAATGGCTGAAATGGTGTTAGGGTGTTAAGGCAGTACGGGAGTTACATCATAGCCTTCTGGAAATGTGCTAGATTTCCTAAAGCTTTGGTTCTTTGTAAGATCGGTCATGGCTATGTGATATATTTTGCGCACCATTATTGGCCTATTCTTTCAATGTCTGTGTTATTTGCCTTGAAATTGCAATTGTTGCCCATACACTGACAATAGATAGAATTTATTTAAGTTTTTAAGTAACAAAATTAAATACATTTATTTTATTTTGTATTATTTTATATCTTTCAATTTAAATTTAAAAGAATGAACAAACGTTTGTAAAGGCTATTCTATTGGCCTATAGGCTATATATCGCTATAGGCTTCAGAAAAATTTTTATAAATAATGATAATAATAACAAACCTTTAAGAGAGAAAAACAAGCAATTATCTTCTATTGGCTCCAGGTGAATTTGCCTGTACAGAGTACAACAAAAACATTGTAATTGACCAGGTTTTATATAAAGATATAAAATAAGATTTAAAAAAAAATGTATATACATATACACACACACATTTTTTGTTTGTTTGTTTAACTTTAAAGTGAAAACAAACAAAAAAAAACCATTAAAACACTGCTCCAGGTAACTTTGCCTGTAATTAAAGAAAATATAAGCTTTACCAGAATAAAACGCTCATTATGAGCTTTGCTTTACTGAACTTCAGCCTCATTAATAGATATGAAGACGAACACAAAGTTCAGTTGACATTTCAATGGATCTCCCTCTTTACAAAAGCACAAATGCCGCGCGGCTGGTGGCCACTGGACGTACGTGGACTCAACGGTGGAAAGTCTACCGGAGTTTAAAGTATTCTCCAGCGATATTCACAACCACACCGTTGAAAAGGCTCCGT
Source organism: Zeus faber (assembly GCF_960531495.2). NCBI lineage: Eukaryota > Metazoa > Chordata > Actinopteri > Zeiformes > Zeidae > Zeus > Zeus faber. Next base: position 28,934,331 of record NC_137193.1, read on the forward strand.
GGCGCCTCGGAGAGTGCGTGAGAAAGTATTGCCGTTGCAGAAGTGCAGGATTTTATTATACACTTTTTTTTCTTCTTCTTCTTGGTTTTGTTTTAAATATCCTGTTTTCAGTCCCATTGCGAGGGGAAGCGACGGGGGGGACGTGCGTGAGGCAGAGCCTTTGTGTCGTTCGGTTTGATTGTGTTGACCTTTTTTTTTTCCCCCCCGTTTCATAAATGTAGGAGCCTAACGAAAATAAGTACATCTAAAATAAAAATACAGGAAAACCGGCACGGGAACCATGGGGGGGGCGCCCCCCTCCTCCCTAGGAATAACAGCGAGTATTCATTGTAAACATAACAATATCATTTAAAATAATATAATAAAATGCACTGGAACCAGTTTTGTTAATTAAAGACGCAAAACAATGCCGAACCAGACAAAAAAAAAACACAAAAACGGTGTTTTTATTTAGGATCACGTATTTATGTTACTCGGTTTCCTAACGTAAGCGCTTATCGGTTCGAAACTTCAAACGTATCGGTTGAACTGCTTCTGCGGGCGGCGGCGGGGGCACCAACGCCAGTGGAAGCGGGTTCCAGCCGTTCCGAAACGCCCACAACTGGAGTTTACATATTGATCTGCTGCTGTCCTACCGGTCACTCGACGGAGGGACACACACACACACACACATACACTAACTTGCCACTCAGATCCCGGACCACCATGAAGCTGGTCGTTCCGAATCGGGGCCTGGACGAGCGGATCCCCTCCCACGAGGAGCTGGAGCGGCTGGGGGAGGCGGAGGCCGCGGACAAGCCCCAGTGGGACAACAAGGCCCAGTACCTGCTCACCTGCGTCGGCTTCTGCATCGGCCTGGGAAACGTGTGGCGCTTCCCCTACCTGTGCCAGAGCCACGGAGGAGGTAGAACGGAGCACACGCACGGTCCTAAGAAACACATTGACAAATAAGAGAATACACGAACCACAAATAAATGAGCCGAATGACGTAGTAAATACATACATCAACAAATGAATGAATAGATAACTGTGTTAAGTACTCGTGGCATGTACTTAATATGTGTAAACTGCTCTACAGCACACTCTAGCTGTCTTATTCTATTTATTTTTTAGTATTTAATAAATGTATACCTATTTGCACATGTTAGTGGAGCCGTGTAGTTAAAAATAGATATTTATTTTAAAATATAGTAGAATAAAAGCAGAGTACAAACCCTAAAATTGAACTACAGTACAAATACCCCAAATGTTATTCAAGTACAGTACTTGAGTAAAAGTACTCCTATATATATATATATATATATATATTTCTTATAGTAAAATAGATATTTGCTTTATAATGTAGTGGAATAAAAGCATGAGTACAAACCCTAAAATAAAAAATGAAGATAATAATTAATCACAGAAAATACAATTTCTGTGATGAATTGTCTGAAAACTAGCATTCATTAACAGAATGGGTGGTAAATACATTGTTACATGCTATTAATGATTTATAGTGCAGCACTTTCAGGTGTTGACTATGGAACCGTTTATCTTATTGATTGCTGAGAGAAGTACAACAACAACGTGAGTTCAACGGGATACTGCAATTAAACAGACCCGTCGTATGTGAATATCACTGTACCTGCTAAAAGAGCATTTCACTGTCAAAGAATAGGACAATAGAATGTCTGTCAATGTGTGGGTCATTTGAAAAATGTGGAAAAAAACGAATTTGCATTGTTTAAGTTTAAGTTTCAAATTTGATTTTCCAAAAATATGTTTTTTATATTAAAATATTATTTCAGCCATCTGGCTGCATTAGCGTAGGGCAATTAGACCCATTTTAGTTTCTGTGGAACTCATTGTCACTAAATTCTAATTAAATAAAAAATGTTTCTTTTGGCCAGCATAATTCCTTTCTTGTCTAAAATGTTTAGCCTTTAGTTTTCTATTTACCTTTGATATTAACAAAAAAACGTTGATCTCCTGAATGGATTGTATGAGATTAACTTGAAACAAAGAAACATAAATACATCAAATAATGTCAAATTCAAAGACAGTAAACTGTGAAAACCTTTCAATTCAAAAAAGCTTGGTATTCATTCAAATAACCATGAACAGTTGAAAGTGCACTTTACATGACTTAAATAATAACAAACAACCCCACCATCGCAGCAAAACTACCCATTTCAACATTAAAAAAAAGTTCAAGACTCAAACTTTTAAGTCTGAAAACTTTTGGAAGATCAGTCCTGACATGGCGACTGACAGCCTCTGCGTGTTTCAGGAGCATTCATGATTCCCTTCCTAATCCTGCTGGTGCTGGAGGGAACACCACTTCTTCTGATGGAGTTTGCCATAGGCCAGCGTCTCAGGAAGGGCAGTGTAGGAGTGTGGCACGCCATCAGCCCCTATCTGACTGGAGTGGGTAAGTGATGAGTCTCACAAATCAATCGCTTTTTTCAAAAGTGAGCAAACTGCAGGGGGTCCAGGGATTAGCTCCACCAGCGTCTCAAGTGGGTTTCCAGAGTTATCTTGCTGTGGGATGTCGAGGCTACTGGTCTGGCAGTCATTCATGACACCAGGATTTCTCTTCTTGGGTACCGGGACCAACCATGATTCATTCATATTCTCATATTCAGGTATAGCTTCAATGGTGGTATCTTTTCTGATTGGACTCTACTACAACACCATCATCGCCTGGATTATGTGGTACCTGTTCAACTCTTTTCAGGACCCCCTGCCTTGGAGCCAGTGTCCGCTTAATGACAATGGCACAGGTATCCACGCCCACAAACTCTCGAACATTTCCCCATGCACTTGCATACATACATGCAGACTTAAGCAGCTATCTTGCCTGATTGTCTACAACATGAGCAGACACACAGTATAATTATTCCACAACGGCAGGCTTTGTTCCAGAGTGTGAAAGGAGCTCCCCGGTGGATTACTTTTGGTATCGAGTGACCCTGAATAGCACGGCGACCATATCTGACTCTGGTGGAATCCAGTGGCAGATCGCGCTGTGTCTTATAGCTGCCTGGGCAGTCCTCTGCGTCTGCTGCATCAGGGGTATCAAATCTACCGGCAAGGTCAGTATCAGTATCGTAAAGTATGAATGCACTCACTTGCTCTTCCTGTCCATACAAATTAAGTTGATACATTCCTTATAAATTATTACCTCAGGCAGTGTACATCACATCCACCCTTCCCTACTTTGTGCTGGCCATCTTCCTGATCCGTGGCCTGACTCTTAAGGGCGCCCTGAGTGGAATTCAGTTCCTCTTCACACCGGATGTATGTTCTGAACCTCTGTGCGAAGATAGCAGCTCCAATACGCACACATTCTCAAATCCCTTGTTTGCTTTCCGTGCAGCAGCACGTGGAAACTAATCTGAACGTGTGACCCTTTAAGGTGAATGAGCTGATGAGTCCGACCACTTGGCTGGACGCGGGGGCTCAGGTCTTCTACTCTTTTGGACTGGCGTGGGGAGGACTCATCTCCTTCTCCAGCTACAACCCTGTTCAGTATGGGACCGGCTTTTCAAATCAATTACCATGCTTTGCAGTCAATAACTGTATACTCAAGTGAAGCAAACATATTTTCTTTTATCATGCTGCTCTTTTTAAAGCAACAACTGCGAACAAGATGCTATAATTCTGTCTGCCGTCACTGGTTGCACATCGGTCTATGCCGCCACAGTCATCTACTCCATCATCGGCTTCAGGGCGACTGAGAAATACGACGACTGCATCAGTGGGTGAGTTTATATAGCTGTACTTTCATGCTAACCTCATGGTTTTACATGGTTGACTGAAATAACAAACAACGTTGACAATTTGCACTCTACCGCATGTTCTTCAAGGAACATTCAGACTCTGCTGAATCAATTTGAGCTCCCTGAAGACAGCATCGCTGTCGACAATTACAAGTCAGCTGTCAACCATTTCAACAGCACTTACCCGGATGTTGTTGGTCGATTGGATCTCAAAGTTTGTGACATGCAAAGACTGCTCAGTGAGGTAATTGAGCTGTGAGCCTGTATGTCATTGTTATCCGTATTCTACCTTTCTACATTGTCCCGTTGATAACCACATGTTTCTCCAGGGTGTGGAGGGAACAGGTTTGGCCTTCATCGTGTTCACTGAGGCCATTACCAAGATGCCTGTCTCTCCTCTTTGGTCCATCCTCTTCTTCGTCATGCTCTTCTGCCTGGGGCTCTCCACCATGTTTGGTACCATTGAGGGAGTCGTGGTTCCCTTAAAGGACCTTAATATTCTACCTAAGAAGTGGCCCCATGGAGTGTTAATTGGTGGGAAATATATTTTTACTGAACCTCTATTAACTGCTCGTTGGTGGACATTTTGTTCATAATATTTCAAAGTGAATCTGTGTCCGTGTGTCCGTATCCCTGTATTTCAGGTATAATATGCATTGTGTCCTTTGTGATGGCCATCCTGTTCGCACAGGGCTCAGGGAATTACTGGCTGGCTCTGTTTGACAGCTTTGCCGGCTCACTTCCCCTGCTCACCATCGCCTTCTTTGAGATGATAGCGGTCGTTTACATCTACGGCATTGACAGGTTGTTAAGTGAAAGTAAACCTCATCATCCTTTTTTGATGTAATTACATTGAATGATTCCAGTCATGTGAATGCCATGTGTTGAAAATTGTATTGAAGGTGCCTTCCCTATGACCTAGATTTAATAAGGACCTGGAATTCATGATTGGACATAAGCCCTCCATTTACTGGCAGGCCACATGGCGGCTAATCAGCCCTCTAATAGTCCTGGTTATCTTACTCTTTTACCTGGTGACCAAAGTTCAAGAGGAGCTCTCCTACTTAGTCTGGGACCCCAACTCTGTAAGTTAACAAGTTCATGACTTTTGAATATGGCGAGGCATTTTAACATTTAATCCATAGGACTAACTAGATAAACTAGTCACTTTTTAAAAGTTGCTTGTATTTTAGTAACTAGTTGCGATTCTAACAGTCACTAGTAACTGCGTGTTTTCGTTGTATTAGTCAAAATGTATTAGGTTCTATTACTCATTTAGCTATTCAAAAATTTTCTCATAGCAATTTTGATGATTTTGTCATAATAATTATAAAAAAAAACAATTGACTCCGGGAGGATGTGGGGTGTTAATTGCGCGGAAGAAGGCTCCATGTTTGAGATATCAAATATTTTCCTCCAAGTACCTATTGCGATTGTTACTAGTATCTATTGCAATGTACTCACTATTAATTGAGTACTAGTATTTATTCATTCGTGACTAGTGCCTTTTCTTGCCGTTACTGGTAACATTTTTTGTTTAACCAGTAACAATGTATGTTTTACACATCATTAAAGATTTCTCATCAAAACAGCTTGTTGAAAGTTTAATTTAGCATGTTCTTAGTAAAAATAAAAATGTTACTAGTAACAACGGGAAAAGGCACTAGTCACTAATGAAGAAGTACTAGTATTACATTTTAAGAAACTAGTAACATTGCAAAAGATACTAGTAACAATCATAATAGATACTAGTCAGAGGCAAATATTTGATATCTGAACCACAGCGCCCCATTGGATTCAGTTACAAAATTGTCTAAATTGTTTCTAGAAACATTGTAATAGTTAGAAATGACATCACAGTTACTAGTGACAATTGGAATAGTTACTCGTATCTAACAAATAAGTACTAGTACATAATACATTTTAACTAGTAAAACTAAAACTGTTGGAATAGAAACTAGTAACTAAAATGTAAGTACTATGGATTAAATGTTAAAACAGCTTGCCATACATGACGCCTTTCAGTTCTTGCGCCACTTAATAATGCTTAATTCTGTCCCTTTTTGGCGGTTTACAGGATGATTTCCCCTCCCTGGCATCGGCAACGTTCCCCTCATGGGTCAACGTGGTGATCGTGGTTTTAGCCGGCATCCCCTGTCTCACCGTGCCGGTCTACGCCTTGTGCAGGCTGGTCTATGTCATCTGCAGCAGGAACAGAACACAACCCAAAGTGGGGATCGTCCCGTAGCGTTGGGTGACATGCAGTGGTGTGAAGTAACAAAGTAAAAATACATGGAGACCTGGCAACCCTGCCCGTGTTAAGTTTCGTTTCTGCGCCACTGCTACTGAACAAGCACAGTCAGGTCCCAGAGACACAACCAAGCAGCCTGTTGGAGAGCCATACCCTCAGCGACAGCCTCCTCCAACGGTGATGCTGCCCCACCTGCACCTGCACCTGCCTCTGCATTTGCACCTGCCTCTGTAAGACTGATGGAGACCAACACCCAAGCCACATTTACAACAAATGTTTTCTTATGGCAAAGTGAGAGACACGTCTTTCTGAATGAAGTGCCTCTTATGCAAAAATACATAAATATTGGCAGGCTTTACAGGCTTTCTTTCCATTTACTTTTGATTTACATTGAATACAATTTAATTACTTTTGATACTGAAGTACCTTTAATACCAGCTACTTAAGGACTTTTAGTCACGTAGTATTCTAATAAGTGACTTTTACTTTGACCAGAGTAGTTTTTTAGTAAAATACACATCTACTTTTACTCATGTTTGGATTTCCAGTACTTTTTCCCACCACTGGTGACATGTCAAACTAATAAGAAGTATTTTTTTGTGCCTGTATTTAAGCTATCATGGGGATTTGATGTGAATGTAACTTCTCATTAGCTATCTTTTTTGAGTGTTATCTGATGCTTGACATAGTCATTCTCCTATTTATAGATTTATAGATTTATAGATTTATAGATTTATACCCCCAACTCTAATTAGAGTTACATTTATTGCTTATACGAAGTAACAGGATGCACCTATCTTCATGGGTGGACCATGGGTAACTTTGCTTGATTGTACTCAACAACAATTTTCAAATATCTGTAGGTCTCTTCAGTCATTCTACTTTAGGGAACTATATACTTATATGACACCACTGTATTTGAACATAAACCCCTCTCTTTCATTCCATTCGCCTGTAACTGGATAGTGTTAAATAAAAAATACTTATACCAGAGTATAATACTATTACCAGAGTACTGTTTTTTTTAACTTTCATTTCTGTACATCCTCCATGTTTTATGCCAAAGCTTGTCGAGATTCTTCGATTATTGGTTACTCATTGCATTTACCTACTTTTAGAGTCACTCATTGGAATGTCAAATTTAGGAGGCATACTTATGTTTGTGATCTTTAAAGGTATGAATTTACTCATATGAGTTCCTAATCACTTTGCCGTTACTCCCTCAACTTTTGTATTATGTAGTTAAAACTCGAGAATACATTCGATTAAACGATAATATGTGCCATATATATAAACCCTCCACTGGCAATTACTATACTCTTTTATTGATAGTGCCTGTGTTCCATTGGCTCCTATGTGTAGGGCATTGCAGCAGTTGGCCACTGCCAGGTTATCCATTAAACTAATCTTTCGCCTTGGTATATTTCCACAGTGTGGAAGCCAAACAAATTTTTGTTCCTACCTTCCCGGTCCACTGGACTGTGTCTAAAGCAGAATAAGGATGTCTAATTCAAGGGGCTCCGAGACCAAAGAAGAGAGGCCCAAGTGGGCCAACAAAGCCGAGTACCTGTTGTCCTGCATTGGATTTGCTGTAGGTGTCGGCAATGTGTGGCGTTTTCCCTACCTGTGCCAGATCCACGGAGGAGGTGAGAGGCGTTATACACTTGAAAATGGTTTTAAGAAACTACTGTATATGGCCTTAGATTCTTTGAGGTAATTTTCTCCTTGAGTGTTTATTTAATAGTGCATTTATAGTGGCCAGTAGGTCAGGAGGTAGAGTGGGTCGTCTAGTCTAGTAATCTAAAGGTTGTCGGTTAGATCCCAGGCACCTCCTGCTAGTATGCTGAAGTATCCTTGAGCAAGACACTTAACCCCTAATTTCTCCATCGGTGTATAAATAATTGTAAGTCGCTTTGAACAAAAGTGTCTGCTAAATGATGATGTAATGTAATTTAAAATTAGAATAAAAGTTAAAATTGAATTAGGAGGAAAATTGAAGAACGCCACACGCTTAAAGGCAGCCGCTATTCAAATGAATATTTGGGCACGTTTGTCCCCAGCGTGTGGTGTTGACCTTACAATCGACACTAGAATTACTCATTGAGCGCTCTCTGACCTCCAGGTGCCTTCCTCATTCCTTACCTGATAGCCTTGGTCTTTGAGGGCATTCCACTGCTCTACCTGGAGATGGCCATCGGACAGCGGCTCCGCATGGGCAGCATCGGTGTCTGGAAGACCATCTCACCTTTTCTGGGCGGAGTTGGTGGGTTAGAGATTGCAAATGTTAAATAAATATATACAAACAAGCCTGTGTAAGCAACATTTTTGGTTATGCCGTTGTCAGAAGTTGCAGAGAATTGCAAGGAAAATGTAAATGTTCTCCCAGGGTGAACTAAATTGATTGTATGTTTGTTCAAATTCTCTCGGAAAATACTATTTTGAGATTCAACTATTTTAATTATAACCTAATTCTCTGCACTAACAAAGACATAAGAATAAAAAACAATTATTATTATTATTATCAATTATATTATATTATTATTATTATCAATTATATTATTATCTGTGACAGCTTGTCACAGATAATAATATTAATCACATCAAAATCACATCAATATTAATACACATCAAAATAACATCTTTTTTAGTATTAAGTGGGGTTAAAATAAGTCCTCGCCCACATTCAATTGATGCATTTTAGGGAGCCGTGTGCATGCTTCAATCTGATCTTATTGCTATAGCACATATCAATAATGCTTTTTTTTTTTCTTTGTACAGGTGTTTCCTCCATGGTGGTTTCCTTCTTGGTGTGTTTGTTTTATAACACTATTGTGGCCTGGGTTCTGTGGTACTTGTTCAACTCCTTCCAAGACCCCCTGCCCTGGAGCCAGTGCCCCCTCATTGACAACTACACAGGTTGGAAGATCCTTTCAAGTCTCCTCAGGGGGAAAAGTCCATAGTACTTATCGGCCTGTGGCTTATGTTGCACACACTGCTTCTTCAATTCATACGCAGCAATGTTCAACCTACAGGGTTTAATTTAAGGATTATATTGGTATTCCATTTGAAAATAACATTTTTGCCCAGCAAATGAAAACCATTCAACCATTCTTTATATCAATTACTCTGTATATATAATACTATATATAAATAGATATATCTCAAAACACTACAATAACAAGCATGGAGCGCACGCATCTGGTTCTCTTGGACCAATGCATGTACAGTATAATAGGACATTTGTGGAGAGTTTGGAGGTATGCTTTGTGTCCGGTTATGAACAGCCTACAACAAGGAGTGTGGGGAATGCACGTCGGTCAACTACTTCTGGTACCGCGAGACCCTGAACATCACTCCGGACATCGAGATCAGCGGCTCTCTGCAGTGGTGGATTGTCATCTGCCTGGCCACCGCCTGGTGCGTGGTCTACATCTGCTTCATCAGGGGCATCGAGACCATCGGAAAGGTGGGTGGCACAGTCGTATTAATCCACAGTAAAGATTATGTAAAATGAAAACATATTGTGCTATGCGAATATCCACTTGGAATTTTCTTGCCTGTTGTATCATTTTAGGGCCTGCACATCACTGAGAGTCACTCAATTCTAAGTGTTTGTTCCTGCTACCGCAATTCAGTTGAGGAGAACACAATAGAATCATCATTCATTATAACACAATACACAGGTGCATTTTAAAGCCACATTGGAAGAATAGTTAAAAATATTCAAGCAGGAGCTGCTCAGAACGATAGAGTGTAACCAGGATATGGGTACGAGAATAGATGGAAAGAAAGGCGGAAAGATGAATGGAAGATGGAAAGAGTTTTTCTGCACCTTTAACGTTATTTTACACGCCAGTGACTTGATAAAAAGAGCACAAGGGCAGACATTACTAAGAACAAGGTAAAGTAAAAGAATGCCTCAGAAGATGGCCTTTCTTTACATCTTATTACGTTGCAGGGTGGGTTTAAAATTGTAGTTACAGAAATCAGCCAGCTGGGGGAGACACAGTAAGAAGTTCTGTTCAAGGAAGCGCTCTCATCTGTTAGATTATTTGTGCTCCCATATAACATGGTTTACGACCAGAGGTTTTGAGTAAAGAAATACATGTTGGTTCTAAGTCACGTGCACCTATGGGGGGGTTTGAGGGTATGTCCGAATGAACAATGGCGACTGATGCTTTTCCAGCATTATGTCAAAGAATAAAGAGAGTGTATCAGAAAATACATTCCGCGTGATCGTTCCTTGGTATGGATACCAGAATAAGAAACCCAACAAGTTCTTTCTTCCAAGTTCCAACCCATTTTGGTGCTCATCATTCTCATAATGCACTATCTTCGGATGGTGCTGCAAAACTGATTTGATCCACATTCAATATGTCCGTCAGGTGGTGTACGTGACGGTCATATTCCCATACGTTGTGCTGACAATCTTCCTGGTGCGGGCTCTGACTCTGCCCGGAGCCACTGACGGGCTGGTCTACCTCTTCACCCCTGATGTAAATACTGCTTGATTTGAACCCAAGTATAATGTGACAATGTACCGTACAGACATTTGTGCAGAAGTCTACATGCAGGTGTCCACCAAGTTTAAAGCCGAGAATCACTGTTGATGTATTACGTCCTTGTATCAGTAATAGCAGTTGTACAAGTGTACAGCCTTCAGTTGGATAATTACTATTGCAACATCAGTGTTGGAATGAAGATTAGGTTTGTATTAGAAGCAGTGTGTTCTTCAGTATCAGCATGACTTTTTGTGTTGTTACTGAGCTCAGGATGATGGTGGCTGTTGACCATGGCTCTGTCGGCATGTGAAAGCACGGTGTCATTTCTCCCCCAGTGGGAGATTCTGAAGAACCCCCGGGTGTGGTTGGACGCTGCCACCCAGATCTTCTTCTCCCTCTCTGTGGCTTTCGGAGGCCTCATCGTCTTCTCCAGCTACAATCCCCCAAAGTCCGTATCTGATATTAGACAGTTAGCAGTCACAATGCAGCAAAGAATTGTATAAAGTTCCAGCAAAATGTCCCCTTCAGGTCACAGCCAGAAATCTTTAGAATCTTTTATTTACTTATTAACTTCATGTAGTTGGTGACGAAACAGGTTTCCGTTCTGATATCTTTCCTCTCCTCTTTTCGGCGGACCTCATCAGTAATGACTGTGAGAAAGATGCGGTGGTGGTTGGGCTGATAAACAGCGCCACATCCCTCTACGCTTCCATCTCCGTCTTCGCCATCCTTGGATTCAAAGCCACCACCAACTACAACGCCTGCCTTGACAGGTACTGTATGTCTGCGAGCGTAATGCGATTTACGGCGCTCTCCAATCGTTGTTGACACTTTGAAAAAAGCAATTCTGCCGCTCTGTTACCTGCAGGAACATTTTAGCTCTGACCAACCTCTTTGACATTGGGGACCAGAACATAACCGTGGACAACTACGACCAGTGGCTTCAATACCTGAATCGGACGGACCCGGTTGCGGTCTCTAAGCTGAAGCTGAGGCATTGCGACTTTCAAACGTTCCTGGACCAGGTATTGTGGCTTACAAATATTAAAAAAATACTTGACAAACAATTTTTGTACACTGTGGCAAAAAATGATGTATTCACTATTAATATCAATATCAGGGATTTCCAAGCTGGGGTGCTGGACCCCACAGCAAGGCCTTGGACGATTTGAGACAAATGCTTCCTCATAGCCAAATATTGATTAAAAAAAAATCGGCAGTGTTGAGTTCAAATATAAATAACAAAATCCATCACTTTATTTATAATGTATAGTATGCCCTAAAAACCTTGCTGTCTCTTTAATGAAAATAGAACGAAGAATTGAGACAAAAAAACATCCTACCACTTGCACTGCAGAAAACCTTCAAAACGCTCTATTTGCGGTGAAATAGCAAAGAATATCACTCTAAATATGTGACGTGAATATGGAAATACTGTCTCCCATAATGTTTACTTTTTACGTTTACCAATTACATCCATTACATTTTTACAGTTTGTTTTTATGTCTCAGAGGACTTCATATTTGTTCTTACACTTTCAACATGTCTTGTATTCAAAGGTTTCTATCTGAGAATCTCTGCCAGGTAGCATTTTAAGATTGGACGGGGAGGGAGTACAATTTGCATCAGGCGTCAGGAATGTACTGTGTTTATCTCACTCGAGAACAAATACCCCTAAACCTCCTCCCTTTCCAGTTAAGCATTATATCTTTTCAAGCTACCTCATTACCCCTCCCTCTCCCCCCCCCCCCCTCTCTCTCTCTCTCTCTCTCTGAGGAGTCGGACGTGTGTGAGCTCAGGGCGTTTTAAACAATTTATTTGTTCCACATACTTTAAGCCTGATACTGTTTTTCTGTCTTTTTTTTTCTGTTGTGTATTCATGTTGTAGTTGTTTTTGTGTAACTTTGAACTTTATGAGGTTTATTGTTGAGTTATGTTGTTTGTTGGCATCGGACCCGGGCGTGTGCGTTGAGTGGGTTGTGGCCCAAGAGGTCGGGCCCCTCCTTCGCCTCCCGCATGAGTGAGGCAGTGGTGGCGTTCCTCAATGAGGAGCGCTACATGGCCCGACCGGTGGAGTGCGGCGTCTTGGTGGAGTGCGGCCTGTTTGTGCAGGTGTCGCCGCTGGTGCTGCCCTCCACCAGGGTGGTTATTTCTGGTGTCACCCCCGTGTATACGTAATGTCACTGCCTCGTTTTTCTGTAAGATAGTCAGCCCATTTAAAAGCCTCCAGCTCAGGTGTAAGGAAGAGGAGCTGAGACGTGCAGTCGTTGCGGGGACAGGTGCTCATGTTGCTCAGCTCCCCGGAGTAGGACCAGGATATGAAGGTCAGGGTGAAACACCATGGGGGGCATTACATGGTTTCTGCTCACTCAGGGACCATGAAATGTTTCGCTTTCCGCGCATCAGCCCGGTCTGTGGCGGGGAGCCGATGCACTCCTCCAGTTTCAGAAGCCGGCTTGGGGCGGTGCTGGAGTGGCGTGCAGCCTGGTGGGGAGGGTGGGGGTTCCCTCAGCTCCATGCACACCCGGTGACGGGGCCCTGTCCTCACTCCGCACGCGCCAGGGCCCGTTGCCTGCGCACCCGGGGACGCTCTGTTCCTCGTCCTCTGTTCGAGGGCTCTGTTCCTCATCAGTGCGGGGTAACGTGTATTCTCTCTCTCTCGCTCTCTCTGTCTCCCTCTCTCCCACCCCTAGAGCGCATCAGGAACAGGCCTGGCATTTATTGTGTTCACCGAGGCGGTGGTCAAGATGCCGGGCTCTCAGGTATGGGCTGTGCTGTTCTTCGTCATGCTCTTCAGTTTGGGCCTCTCGTCAATGTTTGGAAATTTGGAAGGTGTCCTTAACCCGCTTTACGAACTGAACCTGGTGCCAAAGTGTCTTGCCAAAGAACTCTTCACAGGTCAGCTCTTGGTCCATTACGTCTCAATGCCTACAGTGCATATGTTTTCAGTTTTGCTTTTAGCAATGTCATCAGCAGGGCTTTAATTTTCTCATAAGGTTTGTTAGGGATTACAACAATATATAAAATCAATCTATATTATGTAGTCTATAGTCTGCATATTTTAACCCATTCACTTTCTCTGTTTTAGCCATAGTTTGCTTGGTAGCTTTCGTGCTGTCTCTGATCTTTACCATGGGTTCGGGAAACTACTGGTTGGAAATCTTCAATGGCTACGTGGGCTCTGTACCGTTCCTCATCATCGCATTCTTTGAGGTCACCGGGGTGGTCTACGTGTACGGACTGACACGGTAACGCCACTTGTTTTCCCTCCCTTGGACTGTTCTGTTGGGACTCCTTTCCCTGACTTACACACAATTCTGTGGTTGTTCCCCTTCTGCATTGTAGCTTCGGTGAGGACCTCCAAGAAATGAATGGGAGGAAGCCCAACATCTTCTGGAAGGTGTGCTGGATGGTCATAAGTCCCCTGATGCTCCTGGTGGTGTTTGTGGCCTACGTTGCGGTCCAGTTGGACACGCACCCAACCTACCCTGCATGGAACCCCAACTATGTAAGGCCACATCCGGTGACACATCCATGACACTTTTAGTTGTTGGAGGCAGTAGACAGTACGCTGACCAAATTACGTTTTCTCAGGCGGACTTCCCGCAAACGGATGCGACGCCGTACCCGGACTGGGTGTTCGCCATCATCATCCTCCTCTCGGCGCTGCCCGTCGCACCCATCCCCCTCGTGGCTCTGTACCAACTGATATGCTGTGCGAGGGGGAGGCAAAAATGCTCTGACCTCCACCGCAACGGCACCAACCCTGACGTCAACGAGACCTGCGCTGTCGACACATAGTCGAGACGGCCGAGTGGCCGGGCAGCGGGACTTTCCAAAGAACTTCACAATGAATCCTCTGAATGCAGCTTCCATGTCAGCTGCGCCTCCCTTCTGCCTTTAAATGGCATATTAATATTTGTGGAATTCGTGGCACTTCACCGGCCCTCATCTCTGGCTTGTCAACACTAGAGGCGATGATTCACCTGATGTAATGCCTGTCATAATGAACTTTGTATCCCCCTTCAAAAGCCTTTTATTCACTCTTCATTTGTTGTCTTTAGTGACAGCTCCAAAGAATTACAAGTAAACCCATTACTTTACTTTTATGCTCTTTGTTAATACAAATACAGTCCTATCGGGTGGTCATTGCTGATAAAAGTATTATAGAATCCATAGAATCTAATATAGGACTTGTGGAAAATTATATTAAACCATTACATTTTTGTTTTATCAGGAGGTGGCTTAAATCTTTGAATCATATTGTTAGTTGTTGCTATATCCAATTCAAATCTGCCTTTTCGGGTAAATAATTAAATAAGTCGAAGATGTTATTGCTATATTGCTACAATATAAGCAGAAGAACAGCATCATTCAATAATGTGCTCTGAGTTTATTGGTACTGCTGTGCAGCAAAAGCATGTACTTTGCCTCTTTCGTATTTCTGTGAGGGACATTGCATTTCATGGTAAATGATAGGAGGCCTTTTTTTTTTTTTACAAGGAATGAAACTGTCCATATCGTGGTTTTGCTGTAATTGACTGGCGCATCCTGCGTTGGGTCTCGTTAAGACTTTGCCAGCATCACCTGGTTATCCATTAACCTGGGGATGGTATGGTCCCATTCTAAACAAACAGAGGCAGCATTGTGTCCCGCTCATGTCCCTCTACTTAGCGGCAGCTTAAGCCAATAAATACTCTGACTGACTGGACCAATAAAAAACATCCCAGAGGCAAGTGCTCAAGTATGAAGAAGCATGGAGAGAGCATCAGAGGACAACCCACTCAGAAGGAGCAAAGAGGAGGGAGAGAGGGAGAAAAGCTCTGCACATCATTTAGACCGAGCCACTCTGCTTTTCGCTGGGAGAGCCAAGCTGAGACAAAATCAAAAGCTAAATTGAGTGGCTTGAAAACAGGAAGGAAAAAAAAAAAAAAAAAAGAACAATCCATTGGAGTAAATCACAAGCTGCGGTAACCTTACTCTAACGGCTAATTTTACAGTGGGTATCAGCAGTACTGTGGGTGCCATATCTTGGTATTTGGCCAAAGTATCTGAACAACACCCATCTCAGCATGGCGAAAACGGTGGACTCCAGTGAGGCGGATGAGCGTCCCAAATGGGACAACAAAGCCCAATATCTCCTCACTTGTATTGGGTTTGCCGTAGGACTGGGGAATGTCTGGCGTTTTCCCTACCTGTGCCAAATTTATGGAGGAGGTAAGTTGCAAGTAAAGTTGCAAATAAATAGTTATACATTTAATATTTATTTATTTATTCAATAACTTTGATATATTTGATACAAACTTAAGGGAAAAATGCCTTCAACTGACGAGTTGCTTTTGTAACCGCCTAAATCTGTACCCTCTTCTGGTGTTGGTGAGAGAAAATTCTGATCTGATAGATAAACTTAATTTGCTGAAGTGTTTTGTGAGGTAATGGCCAAAACAGCATTGGAGTCGTCATTTTAACAAACTACCTTGTGATGGGCAAGTGATGGAGGTCAAGCTATCCTATTCCACACAGGAAATGACCGTCTTCAGGATATGCTGTAAGTCTATGTGATCGTTTACATTAAATAGGGTTACCTCAAAACAGACAAATGAGCTTGATATAATTCCTCATAGCCACCCATCACCCAGTGATGTCTCCAACCCTCGGTAAACAAAATCATATAGGTCCAGGTAATGGTTTGGCTGGGTAAACAGCCGAACCCAGGAAAGTTAATAATCAGTGCTGACAAGTGAAGCCCCCCATGCAACCCCTGACTAATCCAACATTTTAGGGTTAGGAACGTTTTCTGGATTTCACATTGGGCATTAATAAAGTGTTATTGTTTCTTATCGCCTACAGTTAAGATTCATTTATGCAAAGACCTGCTAGCTTTCATTTTTTTAACTCACTAAAAAGTAGTATTTATATGGTTGAATTGAAATTCATTGACATTAAAAATACTAATTGTTGAAATACTCTATTTAAGAGTTTACATTTTAGTCAGTTAAAATCCATAGGGTTGATATTACATTTTAATTGGAAAAGAAAAGGTAAATTCTCGATATATAGAAAATTGACTCTTCATATCATAGATGTAAGATAAGGTAATATAGTCCTTTATCGATCCCCTGATGGGGTAATTCAGAATTCGGGTATTATTGATATCAGAAAGTACACAAATAAATATTATTCCTGATATAAAAATGTAATTATTGATGTCAAATATGTCACATCTGATACCAACATTTTTTTTACATGTTAGACTTTGTCATTCTTACCAGTTAGAACTGAAAATCTAACAACAACAATTGAATTATTAGCCCGAATTATAATGGGTTTAATTTCTGAGTCAAAATGAATAAAGGCTTAAATGTCTTGCCAGAAATCTTGCCTTTGAAATGGGTTGGCTTATCAAGATGCCCACCTCCCGTAAAGGGAAAACAAGGCAAGATACTGGCCAGCATTTGCTGATCAGTATCTGATCAGTTGATTTAAAAGCAAAATACAAATATTGTTATCGTATATATTCTGATATTCATATCAGCCTGTTCAGAACTTGACTTAATATTATGTTCTCCCCTTACGGGAAGCCTGACATTGAGGACAAGAGAGTCTATTCTTTGCAGAGTTGTAACCCCCCTGACCCCACATCTCTCCAGGTGCCTTCCTCATTCCTTACCTGATAGCCTTGGTATTTGAGGGCATTCCACTGCTCTACCTGGAGCTGGCCATCGGACAGCGGCTCCGCACAGGCAGCATTGGTGTTTGGAACTCCATTTCCCCTTTTCTGGGAGGAGTAGGTGGGTTCATCTGGGATAAACATGAAGATAAATGTAATATGTAACGTGACATAAACTCACAAACTCTAGTCGCTGCTCTGATCGAAATAAGTCCAGCAGCTACAGACACCTGGCTGCGGTGCCATTTTTTCATGTAATTATTTGTTTTAGATTAGAGATTGCGAATGTTAAATAAATAGAAAAAGTTGCCAAGATTTGGCTGGTAAATTGCCAGAACTTGCCAAGAACTGCCAGGAAATTGTAAATGTTTCACCAGTGCGAAGTCAATTTCTTACAGGTATAATAGAAAAAGACCTTTCTGAGATTTAGCTATTTCAATTATTACCAAATTGCCTGCACTAACAAATAGAAAAGGATTTACCATGAATACTGATACGGACTGGACTTCTTGTGTACGCAGGCATAGCCTCCATGTTGGTGTCCTTTTTGGTGGGCATGTTTTACAACACCATCCTGGCCTGGGTGCTTTGGTACTTCTTCCATTCCTTCCAAGAGCCGCTGCCCTGGAGCCAGTGTCCGCTCAATGACAACCTCACAGGTGGAGGGAAACGGCACTTCCCCCTGCTCCTGTTGGCCGGGTCCATTGGGTTTTCAGATAGACTTTTAGACTGTCCTAAATGAAGCATGTCAAATATATTCATATAAATGGACAATGGAGGTGAGTTGTGAGGTATACTTAGTTTTGTGTCCCATTATAAACAGCCTACGATGAGGAGTGTGTGGAAAGCACGCCGGTCAACTACTTCTGGTACCGCCAGACCCTGAACGTCACGTCGGACATCGAGATCAGCGGCTCCCTGCAGTGGTGGATGGTCATTAGCCTGGCCACCGCCTGGTGTGTGGTCTACATCTGCTTCATCAGAGGCATTGAGACCATCGGAAAGGTGGGTGGCGTTAGTTTGACGTTAGTTGACTTGCCGTTTACTTCTTAAGCATTGTGGTTTCCATCCTGGAGTGACTGAGTTTTTATTTTTTTCTAGGCCGTGTACGTGACGGCCACATTCCCTTACCTGGTTCTGACGATCTTCCTGGTCCGTGGCCTCACTCTCCCTGGCGCGACGGACGGACTGCTCTACCTCTTCACTCCTGACGTGTGTTCCGTCATTTGTCCCTCTCGCACATGTTCCCTAGCGGGCCACAATGAAGGTAGGGCTATTACTGACATTCTGTCGTTCTCCCAGTGGAAGGTGCTGAAGGACCCCCAAGTGTGGCTGGATGCCGCCACTCAGATCTTCTTCTCCCTTTCGCTGGCTTTCGGAGGTCTCATCGCGTTCTCCAGCTACAATCCCCAGAAGTGGGTCAACTGTTTTTTTGGGGTTTTTTTTATGTTAACACTTCAAGCTCCAATATCGATCGTCATTATACCGTGAGATGTGAGTACATGAGCTGATATTTTATGTCCTATTGGTATCAGGAACGACTGCGAAAGGGATGCTGTTCTGGTGGGTATTATAAATAGTGCTACATCTCTGTATGCCTCCATCCCGATATTTTCCATTCTGGGCTTCAAAGCGTCCTCTAACTACAACTCTTGTCTTGAGAGGTATGTCCATCTCACAGCTCATGTGAAAATTCAGGGATTTCATTTTGATTTGTAGCCAACGAATGTCAACGAGGCATGAAAAAAAAATAGATCTTCTTTTCCAACCTCAGCAACATTTTAGCTCTGACCAACCGGTTCGACATTGGAGACCAGAACATGACAGTGGACAACTATGACCAGTGGCTTGAATTCCTAAATGGGACAAACACATCTGCGGTCTCTGAGCTGAAGCTGAGGCACTGTGACCTCCAAACATTCCTGGACCAGGTATAACTTTGTGTTCTTTTCGGTAGAACATTGCCTTCTCTCCTATTCCCCATGTATAAAATATTTTCTCCTCCTCCCCCAGAGTGCATCAGGGACAGGCCTGGCGTTCATTGTGTTCACCGAGGCGGTGATAGAGATGCCGGGCTCTCAGGTATGGGCCGTGCTGTTTTTCGTCATGCTCTTCAGCTTGGGCCTTTCCTCTATGTTTGGCAACATACAGGGCATCCTCACGCCAATCAACGACCTGCACATACTGCCGACGTGGATCCCGAACGAGCTCCTCACGGGTACATGAGCACCAGGATGAAGGAACATTTCCCAGAATCATTTGTCTGGTGCCATCAGTGGAAACTAGATAGAAGTGAACAGAAGGGGTTAAGCACATTGTGTAAGACGTGCCTTCTTATCTTCCTTCCCCAGCGATAGTCTGTGTGGTGTCCTTCTCAGTGGCTCTGGTCTTCACCTTGGGCTCGGGAAACTACTGGCTGGAGATCTTCAACAGCTACGTGGGCTCTGTACCTCTGCTCATCATCGCATTCTTTGAGTTGATCGGAGTGATTTACTTTTACGGCATGAGCAAGTAAGCTATTCTCCTCACCCGGTCTGGCAGTAACATCAATCACCAAGTTGTTTTGGTGAAAAAACTAAAAAACCAAAAAAAAA
This sequence comes from Zeus faber, assembly GCF_960531495.2. NCBI lineage: Eukaryota > Metazoa > Chordata > Actinopteri > Zeiformes > Zeidae > Zeus > Zeus faber. The sequence goes on from NC_137193.1 coordinate 28,954,112, forward strand.
ACAGTCCTGGTGTTATCTGTTAACAACAATTTGGACACTGTCAGAACACGATGTGCAATTGCCAACTCTTAAGGTTGGTCAGCTTAATATGGAAATCTCTAAACTAGTGCTGGGTGATTTTTGAGATTTAAGTGAATAATTAGCATTTTTACTTTCCTACAGTTTGTGAAATGGCTGAACCACAAAACCGCGATTAAGCAAAAAAAAGTTCTAGACTCCGCATTTTTTTTCAGAAATAATTTTTCTGTTAAATTATTCAGTAGATGCCCATTGAATAACTGTATAGGCTACATTTTCCGTAAGAGTGTGGAAATTTAGTCACGGGGTCTGTGACACAGTCTCTCGGGGTGTGTGTATGAATCAGCAAGGAGGAATGGATCTGCGGAGATGGGACCTGGCTGTGTGTGTGTGCGCGCCCAAGACTGCGCAGAGCTCTACTGTAACCATAGCATCTTACTCTCCCACTCCTGTCCCAGACGCCGCAGAGGAGAGGAGACATTTGCAGCTGCTGTTTCTGCACTGACTCTCTGCACAGCGTGCATGGGAATAAATGTCACTCTGATATAAATGTATATTTAAATTTACAAGCTTCAATTGGTCAAAATTCAGGACTGCCCCACACTATCTTTGAGCGATATGGAATGATGAGGGGATGGAAAGTTACATAAAACAGCTCATGACATTATTTCAGCATACTATTAAATATATCAAAAACCATAATACACACGGCACAAATAATCATTTTCCCGGCACAAACGCAGCACGCACTACAGTGATTGTTATCACATGGGTGGCGCCAACTCCACGGAGTTTGTACTGTTGTTAGACCGAACATGGGCAAGTCGGAATGACAGGGTCACGAGACTTTGATTTTTTTTCGGGGTTGCCATCCAAAAAGTGTGAGAAACCCTGATCTAAGGGGCTCCAAACATTAACTGCAGGGGTGGTCAAGCCAGAGGCACTAGACGGGTGAAAAACCTTTAGCCAACTTCCTAGAAAGTTAAGGGGATGGCATTTTCTTTGAGAGTATTTATTTTATTATTCATTTTATTATCATCATTTATTGTATTTTTTTTTCAGGAATGGCCTACGAGACATTTTTAAAAATTTGATTTAAAAAATTCTTTGCACAAAAATGACAACCAAGTGGTGCTGTTATTATTTTTTACTGCCACATGCCCTTGACTACTTGGAAATGTCATTTGTTTTTATTGTGTTGATTAAGAAAATATGTAATTAAATGTTGCCTTGGTCTTTTTAGTTTGTTTAGAGAAAAACCGAAAAAAATCGAGGTTTAGTTCTTAAATTCTCCATAGGTTTGAAAAAAATGTAAAACTTTATTTTTAGGCCAAATCACCCAGCAATCTGAACCAATCTCATCACAATATTCAGCATTATCAGATCATAGTGACGAACAATTTAAATTAAGTTTTGCCAAAAAGTACTTGGCAAAGAGAGACATCGTAATCTGTAATGGTCAATACCTGCTACTGTGCCTCTTTACAGCTTTAGTGATGACATCCTCTTTATGACTGGGAGGAGGCCCAACATCTTCTGGAAGGCATGCTGGATGGTTATCAGTCCTTTAATGCTCGTTGTGGTGCTCTTCGCCTACGTGATTATTCAAGCACAGGATAGGCCATCGTATCCTGCCTGGGACCCTGGCTATGTAAGTCAGGCAAGGGGGTCTTTTGGGGCTGTACAATCAAATCACATTACCTGCCTGTTTGGATGATAGTTTTACTGTTGTCTATCTAACTTTAGTATAGACAAGTAGGGAAGTCTGGGCTAAATCCTCCAACAACAAAAATGTTCTTGAGTTTTGGGTACTACAGACAAAATCTTATCAAGTGAAGTCCATGGCCTAATGCCTTATCAAATTGAGGCTCCTTGATATGAAAAAGGTTGGGATCCATTGTTCTGGTGAATAGAATCTGTTTCATGTTTTGATGTAGGACAAATTTCCAGAGACCGAGATGAAGCAGTACCCAGACTGGGTATTCGCCATCATCATAATCATCTCTGTGGTGCCAGTGATCTCCATCCCGCTGGTCGCCATCTACCGACTGATTTGCTGTGGAGTAAAGAAGGTGTTCATTGGTGATGCTCGCCACGGCATCGATACGTACGCCAACGACGGATATGAGATCGAGACATGAGAACAGAAGGATGTAAACACTCAGTGGTTACTGACATTAATAGACTGAAATGGGAAGTCTCTACGATGCCAAATGATCATTTTATCCATACCATTGCAAATCGGTTACAATACGTTAATAGATTAAACTAATTTCAATTGCACAGAGTACAAGTACTGAGGCAACAAAATGCATTTCTCTGCATTTTACCCAACCTTAGGAACTGAGGTACCTAGGAGCAGTGGGTTGCCAGATAGCGGCGCCCGGGGAGCACTTAGGGGGTTAAGTGTCTTTAATATTATAACCATGAAAGGTTTGATTCTTAAAGGTTATTTTCTTCGTCCATGTAGAACCATCACATAACTTGGAGCATTCTGGTTTTCTCGAACGCAACATTTGAATTACCGGCATCCAAAGATTAAGCAATAAAATAATAGTGCGAAGACAAAAAAAATCAGTGTTCTGTTCTAATGAAAGAACAAGTCTAAATAAATCTAAAAAAATAATACTTTTTTTTTTATACTGTTAACATTCACCTAATTCTAGCTGTAATAAGTACTAGGCTTAGAATTTCTACTTTTACCTTGCAATGTTGGCAGATTAGAGAACCAAGTGGAAGACTCAAGTGGAAGATTTATTTTCATTGTTTCATGGGACATGACATCAGTGATGCAGTGAAGCACCCAAAAAATGTGGTACTGTTAAAATACTTCCTTTTCTTGTACATAATGAGTCATCGTGATGAAAAACCAAGCATTTCCTCCATGTACATTTATAAATAATCTACGTGTGCTGTGAGACGGTTGTTAAAAGACTGCGCAACAGTTTGCTTTTTGATGATAACAGCACTCTTCCTTATTGAAAGGATGAATCAAAGTCCAGGCAGAGGGTAAACAATAGTGGAACGAAACGAGCCTGATTGTTGCGATTGTTTACAACTGCTGCTTATCACTAAAGGCTTTTAAATCACCTGAGTGCAAATTTGTTTTGACGCTCCCATGTTCTGACCCGTTTCTCCATCACTACCAAGTATTTTACTTGTGTTATTTGTCCCTTTTCTCACGGAGCATTAGAAAGTCTGCTTTCGGTAAACCTGGACACACAAAAATAAATAAAACCAACATGAGGATAAAGAGGGAAAGGTGTTTCAATAAATGATAGGGGTCAAATGGAGTTAAACTGAAAGTCCTTTCTAGGAAAAAAAAAAAAAAAAAAAAGTCTTTTGTAAATTTATTTACATTTGAAATTTACTCTGAAATAAGACTTACCCATTTCCTCTAAAAACTCTTTCTTCTGTACTCCAATGTCCTCTTAAGAGAAAATGTCAATGTATAACCTTTTATTGGAATGTGATGAGCCCACAGCAATACACTTCAGGAGAAGGCCTCAGGTACTTTCAGTTCAGCGGCAAATAAACAGAAGTTTGGTCCAGCAGTATAAGCACCATAATGTCTGTGTGCAAACAATGCATAAAAGACAGCGGTGACACTGGGCCAGAGAGGGGAGCGCCTGTGGTGTGTGGTGCGTGGTACTGTGCGCTGCAGGAGAGGCTGGGCTGGGGGTGTTCAGGTGTGGATGGCCAGGAACTCCTCTGGGACCCTGGGGTTCGTGGCCTGTCTGACCCTGGCCAGCCTCATGTCTCCCAGAAGCCGCTCCAGACACCGCTTCCCTGTAGTGGGGATTGCAGAGTAAGTAGAAAACAAAATGTTGATACCCCCCCCTCCCCCTCCCACACATATAATAAAATGTAACGAGCTGGAAACTCGACTGGACTCTAATCTCACCTGGGGGTATGTTTAAAGGTGATTGCGGAGCAGTGAGCTGATACTGGAGCTCTTATTTGGGATAGAGAGGTTTCTTTTTGATTGAGAAATGCTGATGTGTGAGTTCAAGAGAAGTGAAAAATCTTAGGTTTATACACCCAAAGAAAATATATTACTTATTGATGAATGTTCTGATATTCAAACATGTTTCTGTGGCACATCATTCACATAATTGCACATTCTTTATGGAGCATGTGTCCACAACATGAATAAAAATGAACAAAAAGAGACATGGCTGTTATTAGATATGAATGAGAAAATATATATAATCCTATGTAAATGTCTGCAAAAAAGAAATAAAAAAAAATATATCGTTTTTTTTTTTTTTTTTAAAGATAAGAAACATACCACAGAGGTTTATAATGGATGATATGAAGAGAGATTTAATTAAGTGCCATCATGTCATATTCATTTAATATCCTGATTTCCCCCACAGAGAGTAATAATGTGTGTATTGCAAAAGCAGTACGTGTAAGATACTCTAGTGTTACGCCTCTCAGCGGTGATTTATCAACCTCCAATTAGGATAAATGCACACACACACACACACACACACAGTACATACGCTTGTGGAGACGAGGGAGAATGTCTCTGTAGAGGGAGCGGTGGCGGGACAGCACCAGTATGAAAGACAGACAGAAGAGCAGCTCCACCGCCTCCCTCTGGAGGACGCCTGTATGCTCCCCGCTGCCCAGACCCACTCCTGATCCCAAAAAGCAGAGAGAGAGAGAGAGAGAGAGAGAGAGAGAGAGAGAGAGAGAGAGAGAGAGAGAGAGAGAGAGAGAGAGAGAGAGAGAGAGAGAGAGAGAGAGAGAGAGAGAGAGAGAGAGCAGCAAAAATAAATAAGCATTTCAGTTTGTAAAAAAATAATTAAGTGAAGTAAGTAAAGACGTTGCCTTTGTTGCAGCGCCGGATGAGCTGGTTGGTGTAATCGGCCATGTCCCAAATCATACGGACAAAGTAGAGGGGGTTCTTGGCAACTGCTTGGCCAAAGGGCAAACTCTGAGCGCACACATGGAACCTGAGAACAACAAATAGGAAACACAAAGCGGTGGCCAGTGAGATAATACCAATTCTTGGGGTCGCCCCTTGTTGTTGAGCTGGTGGAAACAGGTATCGGGTTGACAACAGCCGTCGTGCTTATTAGAACTGCAGCTCTATATCTCCAGAGAGCAGACAATAAATTTCACTGAGTGTGTTGGTAGAGGCAGATAATCAAGAATGGCCGGGTCAATTACTTCCGTCTGTGTGTTGATAGTGCTGTGGACAAAATGCAATCGCAGCTTAGGACAGGATTCAGTAAAGTTTTGGCGCAAGGTGGAGAATCTGTGGATCTTCCACTCATTCTGTACTTGTTGACTAGCAGATCTACACTCAAACGCTCAACCTACTTATAGATGACATTGGCTGAAGTAATATAAAAGCTGTAAAAACCTGCGATAATGCAAACGCCAACTCTACCTGTATGCATGAAGCAACAGCAGCTTGTAGATGTTCTTGTAGACCGCGTTCAGGGAATTGGTCTACAAGGGGACATTAATAGACAGAAGATCACTTTTTGTTTATTGTGTGATGTGGGTCGTAAACACAGTTCTTTCTTGAGGCGACTGGAAGGAGTGATGAGCACTGGAACTGACATCCACCTCTAAGTTGTGTTTTCTGTTCAATAGGCTGATTAAGGGTCTGCTACACAAAAACCAATGCCAGACAACAGCACAGCAGGAGTCAAAGCATTTGGGGTCTTTCTGTTAGTGCCCCAGGATCAGCCCAGCTAACAGCAGACCTAATACGGTGGTCTGACATACATTGTGACAGACTGGTATTAAAAAAAAAAAAAAAAAAAAAAAGCCTAAAGTCTAAAAAAGCTGTTTAAAGTCCTTTCTTTGTCACATACCTTGAGGTCCAGGAAGATGGTGTGGCATTTGAGTTTGAGGAGGGTCATCAGCTTCCTCCTCATCTGTTGTCCCGCCGAGCGGGAGAAGCCCAAAGTGAAGCTGTACCGCAGGGACAGGCCTGCATAGCTGCGAGTTCAAGGGACAAAAGGGGGCTAAACGTAATGGCTTTACAAACAAAATATATCAGGAAGATTCAAGATTCAAGAGGTTTATTCATCACATACATATATATACTTTCATACATACAGTATATGCAGTGAAATGTCAATGCAACGCACCTGGTGATTACGCACAATATGTTCTAGACTGAACACAATAGCTACCTAAGCATACATAAGCACATCTAACAGTCTGGGAGTTGTCTGTAAAGGTATTTCTGTATGAGACGGTCCAAAGTACAAGGCGCGTTCTTCCAACTTACAATAAAATAATTTTTTTATTAAAAAATACGGATGCTTACGCTTTCTTTATCATGTGGGTGGATAAAACAAATCACCTGGAGTAGTCTTTATACACATCCAGCGTGCAAGTATCCAGGAGGAGCCCGCACCAGGGAAACAGGCCTCCAGGGGGCAGCATTCTGATGTCGGGATGGGAGGCAAAGCCCCCACACACCGGATAGTTGACCATCACCTTCTGGGGGTTAACCACGAGGCCGTAGTCCTTCACCCCGGCAAACAGGGCCCTGCACGGGGACAGGGAGGGGAACACTGTAACCCTCTAGGCAGGGAAGGTATCAAGTGAGGGACATTTCAAAGGGGTTGAGGGGAGTCCTACTTGAAGAAGGTCTGCGCTTGGTTGAGGTCGGGGGTGATCAAGAGGAAGTCGTCCACAAGTCTCATCAGGCAGCTATGCGGAGAGAGACGAGAGGGTGAACACAAATTAGTGTGAAACACTGCTCTCTACCTTAAGCGATGGGTCACTACATCAAGTAAAAGAAAATTAAAAGTCTGTTTTCAAAGATTACCCTCGATTCAGAGTTGTACCCTTGAACAGGTGGTTCTCCATGTGGCCATAGCAGAGACAGCAGAGGAGACTGGACACGACTGAACCCTGTGGGATCCCTCTGCGCTGACGGAATGTTCTGGAAGACACAGAAACCAAAAAAAAAAATTAGACTGTACCACTGGCCAGCAGATAGCATGTAGGACAGTCTTGAAGGGGTCACTCACTTCAATTTAAGGCCAGATGGGGTTCCATAATACTTTATACCAGTAATCTAAAGACTCTACCTCATCATTAACACGTAATTTATCATAGCATCTCGCTTAACCTCCTCATTATTTTTAACCAAAAAAAAGGTGTATATTATTATTATTCAAATGTACTTTTTTATTACTTTAATTTGTTTTATTTACTCTCTTCTCTTAATGGAAGAATGGATATAGTCTTATTTGTTGTTGTATTTAAATCTTCCCGTTTAGATCATAAATAAATCAATAAAAAAAAAATAGACTGCACTGTATTGGTAGCCAGGTAAAATGATAAAAGTGCATAGGTCTAGAAGAATCTCTTTTTCGGTATTTAACTTTTTGAAAAAAAAAAAAAAAAAAGTGCAGTTGCATTACAACCTCGCAATTGTAATATCGTAACAACTGGAGACCAAAAGAACTAAAACAAGCAGATGGATTACCTTTTTCCAAATTTGACAACACTGCTGGTGAGCATTTGAGTGAAGAACTCCATGGCCTCTTGGCCATTAAGGTCTGAGGAGAATTGCTGGAGAGGAGAATTGTAAAGAGACGTTGGAATAATGTCATCCTGAACTAAAATAATCTCTCTCTCTCTCTCTCGCTCACCTGTTCCACTAGTATAGCATCGTGAACTTTGCCTTCTTGCTGCAATGACATCGCCAAGCCTTTCATGTTGATGGATTCGTTGTCCTCCATGAAATCTGACTTAAAATTTTAAGAAGTGCACAAATAACTTGAAGCAATACAGTTTGAAGTATGTAGTGTGTGCGTGTTGGGTGGGTAGGTAGGTGTGTGTGTGTGTGTGTGTGTGTGTGTGTGTGTGTGTGTGTGTGTGTGTGTGTGTGTGTGTGTGTGTGTGTGTGTGTTGAATACCTGTCTGTTGAAGCTCTTCTTCAGGCCTTCGTGGGTGTCGGCCCAGACCTTGGCATAGCGCCGTAGCACAAACAGCTCTTTCTGGATCGGGGACAGAGTTTGGCCAATCACCTCGATCAGTTTGGCGTGCGGGAGGCTCTCGAAGGCGCCGCTCACATCCATCTGAAATACACAATACGCACACAATACTTCAAGGGGAAAGCATGGAAAATAATGTGAAATTATGATGATTATGCCCCAATAGTACAGCTACTCAAATACACAAATATTTTAAAATTAATTATACAGCAAGTCCTAGGTAGGGCAGTCATGATCATGACATTTTAGTCTAGTTTATCACTAACTGACTGTCATACAAATAAGTATTTTTTTGTTCATTTTATGGCACTGTAATAGAGGAATAAAATCAAACTTGTTATAATACAATACCTGTGCAAAAGAGCCATTTCTTAGCATTGTGAATGAAGATTGTAACATTGAAATTTGGGTAGAATTTCAACCCATCTTATGGAAATTCACCTGATTCACATTCTATTTACTGCAACATTTCTAACATTGGTTTGAAATTCTGCTTAAATTTAGATAGACAGAACATAATTGTGAAATCTAACATTTTTACTAAAAGATCACTATGTGCTAGAATAATTTTGATCAGGCAATTATGTAAGAATCGTGACAGCTCTAGTCCCGGGGCTGGGGTCGGCGGGGATAGAGCCTTACTTTGACAAAGTAGAGGCGCTGCAGCTTCTCCTTCTGGGCAGCAGCCAATGTGCTCAGTGCCTTGTGAATGTCGGCCATGCCCCATACCGTGAAGCCCAGCAGCGACGGCTTGGAGTGCACGCACGCACGCAGTGCCTCCAGTAGGTCCCGCACCTGCGCCTGGTGAATCTACGGAACCCAAACCCATGAACACAACAAATTCCAACCGAAAAATCCAAACACGACAGGATTCGACAAGTACCCTAGTTTTGGCATCGGCTCCGACGACCCTCGTGATCGGCCTCATGCCGCCCGCCTTTGGGATAAAGCGAAGGCGTGAAATAACGGTGGTTTTCGGGAGGGACGCCACCTGCGCCGGGGTGAGCTCCTCCAGCTGGCCCTTGGAGATGTGAGCCCTAAAAAAATAATTTGACAGATTGTTTCCAATTACAGCTGGCCTAACATTTATATTACAATTTCCTTTCATGGAAATATCTGACATAGCTCATATATTTTACAGTATAGTCCCCATTTATGAAGGTTGCTCACATTTCTCTTTTCATTTGCTGACAGCAAAGTCAGAAAACCATAAAAAAAAGTCTGAAGCTCAATAAAGAAGGAAACAGTGTGAGACAATCAATGACGTAGCAGAGATTTTTTCCAAACTTCTCCCAAAAAAAATGCTGGCTCTCATAATAGAGTATTTACGGCTTTACCATTCAAGCCTGTGAGCGCGTGCTTACCTGAAGGCCAACTCCTGGAGCTTGGCCCAGACTTGTTGTCTGTAGAACCTCAGAGAGTTCTTATGCCCCATGCTCTCCGTGACGTAGAACCTAGCTCGGACCAGACCCAGAACGTATCCGTCCAGCAGCCAGGCCAGGAACTGCCCCAGCACACGTGTGCGATATGCAAGCTCGCTGGGCGGAGAACGACCTAAAGAGCAACAAATGCGGTTCAGCTGACCGTGGATGAAGTTGGTATGGACTTATATCTGGAAAAAAAAAAAAAAAATCTCACCCGTTTTGCTGATCTTTAGCCAATCGCACTCATTCACCTTGATCTTCCACATGACTTCAGCCAATGAGAGACGCTCAAATTTGCCACTGTGCAGAAGGCTCTTAACCCTGGTGAGAAAAGTGACCCTGTTGCGGTCCGATCCCCACAGCTCCGAAGGGACCACGGTGGAGAGGCACTGCCTGATGAAGAGGTACACCCGCTGGGGGGGACAGTGTTGGGGCAGCAGGGAGCCCAAGTCTCCCCGTTCCGGTCCTTCCCCTCCCGCCTCAACCCACGGGCACACATCCTGCAGGATCCTGCCATAGGCGCACCCCCTGTGTCGCCGCAGCAGCTGGTTAAACAGAGGCACGCTGTTGAAAAAGCGACGGGGAAGTTTCTTAGGCTTCCTCGTCTGTCCTCTGAGATACGACACACCCTCAAAGAAGACTATCCTCATCAGGTCCTGCCCCTTCAGCCTCCTGGGAGCCTCGGTTCCGCTGTTTATCTTCCTGTTCAGGAGAAAGCCACGCATGCCCCTCCCGCTGTACATCATGCCCTGGGCTCGGATGAAGCACTGGGAAGGTGGAAGCGGCGGGAAAAGGCCCGATCTCCAGCTGGGCCCGGCCTCCAGTGGAGGCGTGGTTCTAAACATTTCAACAGGCTGCTTGGCGTTACTGCTGCACACGACTGGCTTCTTGGGAACAACAACTGCCACCAAGGGGCGCTGCTCACTCCCCACTGTGTCACTGCAACCCTGCAGGGTTTCCTTTGCCAGTCCACCTGGCTCTACTCGCATCCTCTTTCCCGAATCGACTCCATCTTCTTCTATCGAGTCCCTTTTTCTTTTGCCACTTTTCCCGTGAAGAGTCCTTGAAATAGTCTGTAAAGAAGTCCTGACTTTTGGTTTATTTTTCCAACCCGCTGCGCAAGACCTCCCGACGGGGTTTTTCCCGGGCCGCGGACGAAGACAGAAAAGCATAGAGCCCGTTGCCACGGAGACCCGGTCATAGACGGGCGCTCCGCACACCTGGAACGCACAAGAGGGGGGGACCGACACGAACATGGCGCAGCTCTCCAGCAGGTACCTGGTCATGTCCGTGCCCAGACGTTTGGAGACTTTCCTCCACAGGTCGCTGCCGTGGATGTAGGCGGCGCTCTGCGTGACTTCGCTCTGGAACTTGAACTGGTCGGCGTCCCGTTCCTCCTGGGCCACGGAGAGAAAGCTATAGCCGTGCGCCAGGACATTTCTCTTTCTCTTGCGCTTGAGGCCGTTCAGGATGAAAGCCAGGAGCTCGGGCAGGGTGCAGATCTGTAGAATACGTAGACGTAAAAAAAAAAAAAAAAGAGGGGAGGGGGACGACGACAACATAATAACAAATTAAATACCGACTTGCTCTAACGCAGTGATTCCCAACCTTTTTCCACATCAAGGACCCTCTACTTGAAATGCATTACGCCATTTGATAGGATTTGGTCTCTGGGACCTAAAGATATTTTCATTGTTAGATACAATTGAGTCCAAACCTCCACATCTGTCCATACCATAGTTAGGAAAATAACAGTGGGAATAGGATGAAAACAGTCATTATTCTACACGGTCGAACGGATCTAACCTCTTACAAATAAAATAACGCTGATGCTGAACTATTAATCGTTTTGCCAGGAGCCCCCTGGGGGTCCGCGGACCTCACGTTGACAACCACGGGTCTAACGGATGGATAGACGTCAAAACCAGCGGCGTGCCTCTCATTTTTTTGACGAGAACTTCTTCCACCGTACCTGGTTGCAGCTCGGCACCTGCTCTAACGCTTTATCGGTGCACACCAAAACTTCCCGGACGAAAGATTTGAAGCGGCTCGAGTCGGACTCTTCGACCAGAGTCGGTTGGTGACCTTCTCTATACACGACGGCGCCAGCGAACCCATCCAGGGTTTCAACGTGCGCGTAGAGCGAGCGGAGGATCTCCAGAACCCGGGACATACCAGCACCAGACATACTGGCCGAACGAAGCGGGGCTGCTCTTGCTGTGCAGCGCCCACCCGCGTACACGCCGCGTCGACAACGCCGACGCGCGGCGGGCGAACGAGCCGCGCCGTGACGCGCGACCCGCGAACGACGCGCTCGTACCGAACGAGGCGTGTCGGTGAGTCGGTCGTCGCGAGTCACTCCGGCAATAGAGCGGGTGAGCGAGTTCGTCTTCAACTCACACCTGAAATAACAGTTCCAGCTCGATGAACGTGGGGGGGGGGAAAGGGGCCAAGGCATTCTGTGTGTTTGTCACTTTGTATTCTGTCAAATCGATTATTTCGACCTAAGTATTTTTTTTTTTTTTTTGTGATTGACGGTTTACATTTCTCTGGCATAATAATTATATTTTAAAATAGTTAGCTCTGGAATTTTTTTTTTTTTTTGTTTGAGATCTACACTTTGAATTCTACCGCCCAAATAATTCATTTCGACAGAAACAAACGTTGGACGGACGCCATGACGGCCCCGACGGCCGCGGCTCCCGAGTCGAGGAGGGGCCGCCTGACCAATAGGAGAGCACTTTACTCGATTGTTTAATCACATAAATTCACGGACGGCACTAGCCAACAAGCTGCCTTCTGATTGGTTGCAGGTCCCCCCCCCCCGCCCCCCCCCCGCTCGCTTGGACCAAGCGCGCCAATGCGCCCACATCGGGTCGCCGACCGGGAGCTAGTTAGCCACTTAGCTTAGCGTGTGTGGCTGAACGCGGCGGAGGCAGAACAAGGCTGCCGCAGAAGACGCAGGCGTCCGACCCGCTTTTCCCCGCTTTTCCCGCTCTTCGCCGGTCCATCGTCCGCTCAAGTTCGCTGCAATGGCGGACAAGGAAGGTAACGGCAGCGAAGGACAAACGAGTTCGCGTCGTTGCGGACAATTACCACTGCGCGAAGGTTTTCGCTAGCCGGTTAGCTCGGCGGGCTAACAGAAGGCTAGCTGAACCCGTCAGGAATCGATGTGAAAACAGTTGCCATTTTGCGTTTTTGCGTTCCTTGGCGTCAAATGCAGTCGACGTTGGTAACGTTGGTAACGCCGCAAATGTAAGCAATAGAGTGGAAAAGGAAGAGATAAAAAAAAAATGTGTGTGTATATATGTATATATATATATATATATATATATATATATATACATATAAACAGTCTAGTCTGATATTGACATTTTTTTATGGCGCTGCTTAATGCAGGGTTCTCACCTGGTCGCCGGTGCTTGAATTTCATCCTCAGAAAATTTAAGTGCTGCAATCCCTTGGAAAAAAAAAAAAAAAAAACCTTTTGTGCTGAAGTGCATAAGAAGTAATTGGAAAAATATGTGATAGTTGTGATGTGATAAACCTGTTATGTTCCCCCAGGTTTTGTCAAATCTTAACGTAATAAACATTTCACACAATCGCTTTTATGACAAATTATGCCAGGGAAATGTAAATTGAATCCAGCATGGCTGGAAATAAACACTTATCGTCATAGATCACAATGAGATTTTATTTATTTATATATATATATATATATATATATATATATATATATATATATATATATACACACACACACACACACACTTGTTTAGATGTGTGCTGCTGTAACTCTGCAATCGCCCTCTAAAAAATGAGTGAAACTTAGCACTCACTAATGAAATATCTATCTGACTGTTATGTGTTGAGTTGCTGGTCTTCTTTTCCAGTGGGTGCTTTTGATGATGCGGTGGAGGAGAGGGTGATCAACGAAGAGTATAAAATATGGAAGAAGAACACACCCTTTCTCTACGACCTGGTCATGACCCACGCTCTGGAATGGCCCAGTCTCACAGCTCAGTGGCTGCCCGACGTTTCCAGGTACACGCGCGATCAATTGGAGGCTTAGATATTTGTAGTTCTTATTAATTGTTGTCATTGGTAAGAATTTGAATATTTGACAGCCTTGTATTTCTTCCCCCTCTCAGGCCAGAGGGCAAGGATTACAGCGTCCATCGGCTAGTGTTGGGTACTCACACGTCAGATGAACAGAACCACCTGGTCATCGCCAGCGTCCAGCTGCCCAATGACGACGCCCAGTTCGACGCATCGCATTACGACAGTGAGAAAGGTGGTAAGTGGGCATGAGCACCCATAACGTTTCTAGTTAAAATGTCAGAGTTAATGGACTTCTAGAGAGGGATGGCAAATTCAAAACAGCTAAGTCTGTTTCCCAAACCTAATGCCTATAACATTAAAGGGGACCTATTAAGAAAAACTCACTTTTTCAGTGCTTGTGCACATACATTTTGGTCTGATGGTTCTACTGACACACAATCTGTGAAATAAGACAACCCACTCAGTTGTTTTTTGTTTTTTTTTGTGGTCAGCCTTTGTCTAAAAATGTCCTGAAACACCCCGTTCAGATTTTTCATCCCTTAGTACGTCAGAGGGCCCACAGTAGAATTAGAATTAATTAGCTGCCTCCCATCTGAGTAACTCAACAAACAAATCTTTTAAAAGAAGAAACTGCAGACGGTGGAAATGTAAGTATTTAAAAAATAATTCTGTTTTGTTTATTTAAAAAAAAAAAAAAAATGTATGCGGTAAACTATAGGCTGTGGCACGTGTTCCGCTGTGCGTTTCTCCAAACAAAACCAATAAAAAAAATATTGTGTTTTTATCATAGATGTAATTTGTTTTATTTTCCAACATTTACATGAAACAAAAAATCCCCACATCAGAGTCCTGGTGTGTCCCACAAGCTTGGAGCACGGCAACCAAAGTACAGTAGGAACAAACTTTTTAATAAGGCCTTGTACATCTAATATGAGTGAAAATTCGGCAACTAGTTTGCTTATTTCCTGCCTCAAATTTGTTCAGAAACAAATTTTGGTAGACTGATAAGGTGAAATCATTCAGAGTTTACATACTTCATACAACATAACCCATAGTCAAGCTCAATCACCATTGGCTCACAGAATCCAGGGTGACTCCACTCACAAAACAGCCCATTTTTGAGCAGGGTTGTATAGATGCATATTCAAATTGCTAGAGTGCATAATCTGTGTGATATTTTCAGCAAAAAGCTTTAAAAACATGTTTTGGGGACCTAAGAGACCTATATTAACTTCTTTAAAAGGGAGCACAATAGGTCCCCTTTAAATTGTTTTCATGCCAACACAAACCATCACTTATTTATTCAGTTCTTGTATGGCAATGTTAGTTTGTTGTGATTTCATGTCTTTTTTTTAATGTTGTTCTCCTTTGTCCAAAACATGAATTTTCCCCAGTGCAGTAAAACACTTGTTATTAATATTTATATTCCGAAACCTTAAACTCAAAAGATATTTATTTAGAAATAATTTAGTGGGGAGGATGAAACATTGAGTTTCCATGTCCTTTTTAAAATGGCAGGTTTTGCTGTGTCCAACACAATGCCAAGCACCTTACTATATATTTTAAACCAGTTTTACAATGTGAAACGGCATATGGAAACCCGAAGTGCGAAACCTTTTTCTCTGTCGAAATTGCTCCACTGTCTCTACTTCCAGATTGTTGATAAATGTCAAGTTATTTATTATTACTTATACTCATTAATTACTTTTGAAAAGGTACCAGAATACCACAACTAAAAAAGCTATATGGTTCGTTGTGACCATTTTTCTATTATGTTGATAGCCTGAGGAAAAACTACTCGGAGGCTGCAAACCTCCCTTTATTTCACAGTTCTAGCCAAGTTTCTTTTTTCATTTTCCTCGTCACAGAGTTCGGAGGGTTTGGTTCCGTGAGCGGCAAGATTGAGATCGAGATCAAGATCAGCCACGAGGGAGAGGTGAACCGTGCCCGCTACATGCCCCAGAACCCCTGCATCATCGCCACCAAAACACCCACGTCAGACGTGCTGGTGTTCGACTACACCAAGCACCCCTCCAAACCCGGTACGCGGCTCAGACCCATGATAGAGATGTCGGTTGTTGATGTTGTGAAATCCGTGCGGTAGAGGCGGAGTTCCTTCCAGGCACTCTGTATCTGTTTATATTTAAAGTCAAAGCATATAGGCGTTCTTTGTTTTGTTGCCGTGACCCACAGATGTTTCTGGCGAGTGCCGTCCTGACCTGCGTCTCCGAGGACACCAGAAAGAAGGCTACGGACTCTCCTGGAATCCCAACCTGTCTGGCTGCTTGCTCAGTGCCTCAGATGACCATGTGAGGGCTGAACAAAATTGTCATTCATTATCTTTCCCGTCAATATAGTTGGGATTCCGGACAGCATGTGAATAAAGTAAACACAAAAGACTAGGCTAAAATTGTGACTTGGGATTCTCATGCCTTTCATCTGCAGACGATCTGTCTGTGGGACATCAGCGCAGTACCCAAAGAAGGGAAGGTGGTGGACGCCAAGACCATCTTCACCGGCCACACCGCCGTGGTGGAGGACGTCTCCTGGCACCTGCTGCACGAGTCCCTCTTTGGCTCTGTTGCCGACGACCAGAAGCTCATGATGTAAAGAGTGCAGTAGGGTTGAGTTTTTAGTCCCATGGTTGATGCTGTTCTCCATTGCAGCTCATGTTTTCTCTTTTCTGTCTCTCTTAAGCTGGGATACTCGCTCCAACAACACGTCCAAGCCCAGCCATGCCGTGGACGCCCACACGGCGGAGGTCAACTGTCTGTCCTTCAACCCGTACAGCGAGTTCATCCTCGCAACGGGTTCGGCAGACAAGGTAATGCAACACCCCCCGCCACATGCTGTAGTACCCACGATGGTGCTCAGCATCAGGAATTTAGTGATGGATTGTATGTCCTTTGTTAACAGACTGTGGCCCTTTGGGACCTGAGGAACCTGAAACTGAAGTTGCACTCGTTCGAGTCGCACAAAGATGAGATTTTCCAGGTGAGAGATTTGCCTCACTACACATATTTGCAGCTTTTATTAGACTGGACAATGAATGGAAGTATTTGTTGTCTTTTGCATACAAAATAATCTGAGAGCTTAAAGTAAAATCACAAAGAGGCAAATTTAGTTTCACCCTTTTTATACCACAGTGTACAAAATGCTATTTCAGCAAGTTTATATTTGTGCTATGAGAGATCTTTGTCCAATAGATGCAGTTGCATTGCTGCACCACCACTGTTGGCGACCAGAATAACCTGAGTTTCAATAGTGTGGTGTGTAGTCAACCTGCCTGTATCCACTCCTGCTACTATTCACATGGGTCTGATTCAAGCTCTGTGATGGGCTGTTGCAGGTCCAGTGGTCGCCTCATAACGAGACCATCCTCGCCTCAAGTGGAACTGACCGCCGCCTCAATGTCTGGGACCTCAGGTATACAGCGGACACAGTCGGTTCATACTGTCATGGTTCCTGCGTTCTAATTCAAGAACTATTGCTGTTCTGTACATTTTATGCTTAGTTATGATTTCACTTACTGTTGAAATTTTACATTTTATTTTACTAGTGTATGCCCGTTCAAAGTGTACGACTTTCTAACTCATTTTAATGGAACAGTTTAACAATGTGTCAAAGATTCCATCCTGTGTTCCACAATGGAAGATGAAACATCCGTCAAAGTCATACACCGGGGAAAGGCACTCTTTGTGACTCCGTCAGAGCCCTGGAGCCCCACTGGGTTGCTGTTTATTGCTATTATTATCGCGTGTGTCCAAATTGCACCAAATTGGACACTTCATGTCCTTGGGTCTTCAGCAGTACACCTGCGAAGTGTGAAGTAGTTCAATGAACAGTTGTCGAGATAATCGAAAGACATACAGAGATTCCTTCCTTTATAGTTTTGTTATGTACATTACATTTTATGTTGACATAATCGCTCTTTTTTTTTTTCCCCCCACTATACCATGGAAAGCAATTTAAGTAATTTGAGTCTTCCACAAATCATGCTTGTATAGATATGCATCATCACTGCTTGGAAGTTTTAGGTTTTTTTTAGTTCAACACAGAAGCTGAAATTCAAAAAGTGATCACACATGCATCAGATACCAGGTATATGATTTTTGTATGAACAAATTACAATGGAAGCTAAAACAAAAATTAATTTTTTTTCTGCTGTCAGGCTTATTTAACTAAATTGACTTTTTTATGTGTAATGCTGGCAAAGATAAAATTGTATTGTACTTACATACTTAACTACTAATGTAGTTGTGTTAACTTAAATGATTTTATTGTGATGGGTGTCCTCTTTTTGTTTTTTTGTTTTTTTGTTTTTTATTCCTAATGAATCACTTCAGCCATGTAATATTCATAGTTAAACCATGATTTGTTTCTTTGTTTATGTAGTAAAATTGGAGAGGAGCAATCACCAGAGGATGCAGAGGACGGCCCCCCTGAACTACTGGTAAGACTTGTTGATGCCCTAAAATGTAATGTTTTTCAATACAAAGTGTACAAGTATTTTGAGGTACACAATTAAAGGTTTGGTTTGAGTGATGTTACCCCCCTCTTTCTTGGCTAGTTCATCCACGGAGGTCACACAGCCAAGATTTCAGATTTTTCCTGGAACCCCAATGAGCCGTGGGTCATATGCTCCGTGTCTGAAGACAACATAATGCAAGTCTGGCAAATGGTGAGCTAGAAAACAAAGCCATTGCCTCCCCTACATGTACAAAATCCAATATGCATTTGTTGAATATTATAGTGTCGGGCTAAGTTATTTGCAACTAGAAGCCATGCTAGCAGTAGCTGATGTGTGAATTACTTAATCTGTGTCAAGGGGTGCGTTGAAGACTCTTGTGACCGTACACTGCTTGTCCCCATAGGCCGAGAACATCTACAACGATGAGGACCCCGACGGTTCAGCCGACCCTGAAGCCACAGTGTAACGTCTACAATTTCTTTCTGCTCTTCACCCTCCTCCCCCTCCTCCTCCTCTTATACACTGCCGAGGGGCCATCTCAATCGAGTCGCTCAACTACCTCTTCCCCACTGCTCCTCTCCACCAGCGGGGCAGCTCGTGTCTCAAGACACAGGAAAGATGTATTCATGTTTAACTCTGGTGACTTATTTTAAATACTGTCTGTGGAAAAACTCTCATAGGATAAAACAAGTAATTTATTACCCAAGGAACCTCTTCCCTTCCTGCCCGCCACATCTTTTTGTACAACGTTATAGAATATGTATTTTTCTAAATCAAATTGGTTCGCCCATGTAATTTATATAATAATGCAATTTGGCCTCAGTCGATGAGTAAGATTTGTGAAGTACAAGCAGCCTGTGCAAGCTTGTGGTTTAAATTAAAAGAAAAAAAAGGCGGGGGGCCTGAAGTCTGATGTCATCCAATTGATTGTTGTATAAATTATAACACCAGCCTTACCTGTAATGTCACACAACCTGATATCTGATCAGATGAGTCAGAACTAAAGGAAACATCTGCATTAGTGTCCATTTTAATAACACTTCTCCACATCCTAGGTATTCCTATAGCTCGTGTCTGATAAATGTTGTGTTGTAGCTTATTTGTAGTTGAACTTTTTATATGTCCAATATTTTGCAATTGTACAGTGAGTGAATTCTTAATAAAAAATAATTCCATCAATTTTTCGGTGAATATTTCCCGTTACTTCTAGCGGCATGCATGATGTTCTTAATACATCAGTAAGCGAGGAACTTGTGCATAAACCACCGTGCGAAAGAATTTAGGCATTTTGCAAAGTTATAAATGCCTCGTCACACCGTGAATTCAATCCAACCTTTTATTGGTGTGAGTTTGGTGCGATGTAGTCTTCCTTTCTGTCCCAGTGTTCAGGCTTTCAGTCGGTCCCATTGCCCTTATAAGTACGCCAACCTCTTTTCAGTCTCTTGCTCACTTTATAACTCATCAGCAACACTCGGGTTAGAATGAAAACGTAAACCCTTTATTCATAACAAAACCCTTGTGCCAGCTGGCTCATATTTAACTGTAGTTCAGAAAGCCAGTGTTCTGTTGTGTATTGGACACGTTGCATTAAGGAACTGTCCCTTGATGGGTCGAAAGTTATTTTCATGTGGCTGTGCTCAAATTGTCTAAGTAGTCAACAAAAGACCTAAGCTAAGTAAACAATTAGTTTGATTTATATCAGAAATATGCAGTCATGTTTTCTCTTTAAGGTCGCACATGTGATCCTCGATGGCAGCCCTGGGGAAAGGGAAACATTTTCAGTCAGGGCTATGACGGAAATAAACCCTTTTGAGGTGTCTAGTGTCTGCTTAATCCTGAATAATCACATCAGATTTCAGATTGTTTTACCTGTAAACTAAAAGTTGTTTGGTGAGGTTGTCTTTCAGCTCCTCCGTCTTTTGGGTTTTCCTTTTCTGAAGCCTAAACTCTGTCTTCAACTCTCTGCTGCTCTCCTCAAGACTGAACACTGTCTCCTGTCAAAATGGGATAGCATGTTTCAGGAGTCATATACAAACACTAATGGGCAAAGACGGGACAAATCGTACCTTGTACTGCTCTATGTGCTCTTTGCCCTGAATGTGCATTAGTTTAAGCTTCTCCTCCAGACAGACCCTCTGGAGCCCAAGCTTCTGGCGCTCCTCCATCAGGGGCCTCAGCTGGGCCTTGAGATCCTGAGCCTGCTCTCTTGCTTTCACCATGGCTCCGGCTGTAGTCTCCCTCCTCTTCAGCAGGGCCATCAACATAGGCTCAAACCTAGGACATGGATATTAAGCATCGAGATGGAAATTTTTTGTTACAAGGTTTTAGTCCATGTATTGTTAATGAATAACAGTTGAATACGTTTCTTTTGATTTAACAACTTAAAATAACATTTTAACCAGAGCAAAGTCAATGTTCCTAATACAGACAGTACCTGTCCTCCAGGGCCTTCAGACCACCTTGCAGATACTGCTGAATGTCCCCACAGGAATGCCTCCTGCACTGGTTGAGCTCCTCCTGGGTGTTGGAGGTCTGGCCAGTAGCCTGGGCATGTAGCTGAGTCCATAGGACAGAAAGCTGCTCCGTCTGGGTGGTGCGGAGCTGGGAGCCTTCGTCAGCCAGTTGGAGGACCAGGGACTGCAATCTCTCCTGGACCATGGGGAGAAGTCGGCAGAATTATGAAATTGATGTTGCCCTAGTTAGTGCATGTTTTATTTCAAGCAAACGGTAAAGTAATGATAAACCAAGTAATTCATGAGTGCAACATAGGCCTTTTAAAGTGGTTGTGAAAGCTTTATCGCTCTCCTACCTCCTCGGCCTTATATTGCTCCAACTCGCATTGCCTGTTGGCCAGGATGACCTGGGTGTGGGCGCAGCTCCTTGCCTCGCTAAAAAGCCTCCTCCTCAGCCTCAGGGTCTCGTCCTGTAGGGCCTGCCTCTCTAGATTCACCTTCCACACACTCCTCTCCTCCTCTGACCGTCGCTCCCTCAGGGCGCTCACCTCCACCTTCCTCTCCTCTCTACGCTGCTCCTCCTCCCTCTTCAGCACCTCCATCAGCTCTGCCACTTTCCTTCCACTCCTGTCGTTTGTTTCATCTGTCGCCTCCTTCTCCCCCGTGCTCCCCTCGGGCTTTCTTCTCTCCTCTTTCTGCTCCCTCAGCTCCAGGGCCTCCTCCAGCAGTTCATCCCTCCTGCTCTCCAGGTGCCCCACTTCCTCGATGCACTTCTCCATCTGAGAGCCCAGTGCAAGGAATTCATCTGCAGCAGGATTCTGATGAGTCAGCTCAATCTCTACCTTTAGTCTTGCTCCAGCAGGGAAGTCAGTGTCTCCTATGTCCATCTTGGCGATGTTTCCTCTCCCACTGTGGGTCTCTTCATCAGTGCACATGCTTTCTGTGTGCATCCCCTCAGAGTTGGGTGCTTCATTTTGTGATTTGTTTGTCAGCAATTGTGGATCTGACAATGTTAACTGAGGTTCTACAGATAGAAAATCTGCTTTGAAGTCCACACAAATCCCTATTTCAGTCCTCAACTTTTCCTGTCCCCCCATCTCATACATAACCATGGGTTTGCCTGGGCCTTCACATGTAGCACAACTTTCCCCCACCTCTACGCTGTTGTGCGTTGTGGTTGATTTGGCTGTCCCACCACTTTCTATGAGCTCAGTTTTTGTGGTCCTGTAGGTGCCATGGCTCTGGTTACTGATTTGTATGTATTCGTGGTTCGCATCCGTAGCGCACTCTTGTGTGTCAAAGTCCATGTCGGTTTCTCCCATACAGCTCTCAAGCATGGCAAGCATCCCCAACAGTTGGCTTTGGTACTCTTCCATAGTGTCACTCAGTTCGGTGCCAGCTGAAGTGAGGCCGATTTCCATTTGTTGAGTACCTTCGCACCTGTTAGCGAGCGAGCTCATGTCCCGTTGATGGTTCTGTCCCAGCTCCGGTCCAGTACTGTCCATGCGCGTGTCAATGTAGGTTGTGGGTTGGTATGGCTGAGGAGATGTGACTCTACACCCGTCGGTCCTAACTTCCTCTTTCAGTTGAACGTGAGTTTGACTGCCCAGTTGTGTGTCCACGTAACCGGGAGAGAGACGGGAGCCAAATGGGATGCCAGTTAGTCCCTCACAGCTCTTCAGCAAGTCGTCCATCTCTCTCAGGTACGGCTGAATTTGTGAGCATGGACGTAGCTGTGCTTCCGTGAATGAAAATCCAGATTGCGTTTGTGTGTTATAGTCACGTCTTCCTTCCTTGGGAGCCCTCTCCTGCTCCCCATCGTCCTCCTTGATGAAGAGAGGCTCAAACTCTCTGGATGGGGTGTTGTTCGACTCGTCCTCCATTGATTTATACTGCAAAACATATCACTATTATCAAGACATTTATACTTGTGTTGAGTTCTTCCAGATTTGATTTCACAAACTGGAGAAATTCTAAGGGGAAGAATTTATTTTCAATGTAAATAAAAGTACTAAAGTGACACTTGCCAGTTGTATATTAAACACACAAGATGGTTGTGGTCATTAATGATCCTTTTTAAAATGTCACAAATGCTCAGCCCTGGCCTTTGATGACACGTCTGATGAATCGTTGTAATTATACTGGACCTCTCTTTGAGCTATGTCGTTGCCGTTAGCACTTAGGGGACATGGAGTGTGGGGCAGAAGCAGACCTCACCAGGGGAATGTTACTTGTTGACAGCTGCCTTGGCCTGCCCTCACTGGAAATTACCAAAAGTTGGGTTGTGGTCTGCCAAGCAACCGCACAAATTCAAACATGTACACACACACACAGCACATCCACACTCCATGACATTCACATAAGCGCTGTGTAACCACTAATGTAACTCTACATACATACAGTACACTCTGCATGGGGACACTACTACTAACATGCATAGGCGCCTTGCCTCTCTACAGCTCAGAGTGGCATGACAAGGATTACATTACAGGGCACATTATCAAAACATATCATGGAACCAAACAAGTATTCATTTAACCCCTTGGATATTAATGTAGCTGTTATTTTATCTCTTGAAAACTGGCCACAATATCTCTGGCAGCAAATTGATCAGTTGGACCCAATAGTATCATCCAACATCCATTAGATCCCTACTCTATTGCAGAAAGAGTAGGTAAGACAACTGTGACTTGCTGCCTCCTGGCCAAAAACTATTCATACATTCATAGCGTAACGTAACTTTTTATTCTGTACCTTTTCGGTTGAAAAAAAGAGGCCCATTTTCTTAGTTTTCTTC
The DNA here is from genome assembly GCF_960531495.2 of Zeus faber. Classification (NCBI taxonomy): domain Eukaryota; kingdom Metazoa; phylum Chordata; class Actinopteri; order Zeiformes; family Zeidae; genus Zeus; species Zeus faber. The sequence goes on from NC_137193.1 coordinate 28,977,319, forward strand.
TGGAATTAACAAGCTTCGGCTTTCCCATATGTACCACAAATGCAGAGGAATTGGAAGCTGTCATGGCATGCATGACAAAGCGGGACCCATGGGAGGGCAGGGCAGAGACACCAGCTGTCCTGTCGGAAGGCCAGCATGGGAACAAGGCACATACCTACGACCGCTCACCATCCAACAGTTCGCGACAGTGGCCTATTTTTTGACACATACTTTGAAAACAACTTTTTCCCATCTTTTCCACAAACAAAATCAAGCTCTTTCTAGACTTTGAACTTAGGCTGACCTGCTATTTGCTCTTATTTGATCAATTACTTCCATTGTGCTCACAGACGGATGGTTTAAAGGTGCATAGTTGAGAGCTGGTGGAGTTGTTATCGTTTCTACACTTTTCCCGCCAACTTTCTCAAACCCAAGTCTTCAACATCTCATTACCATTCGCTCAACGTCAAAACTTCCAGGAACTTACCTCTCGGTGCAGATCTGTTTTTCTTCTCCGTTCTCGCTGGGCATCCATGGGATAAAAACAGTGAGGCGGGGAGGGAGGCAGGTCGACAAAGACAGCGGCAGAAGAGAATGTGCAGGAGAGGGGTGGGCTGAGTAGACTTACGCTGAGCCTGCCTCCTCTCTCAACGTGTCAGTGGGCAGCTATGCGTGGCCATGGCGACATCGAATTTGTTTAGGTGTATTAATAAACACTGGGGCAGGGAGAAAGAAGAGCCACGGTTCCCTGGCTGTTGTTATCTTCCCATGGGGTCTACCATAGGGTAGTGGTCTACCATGCAGAATGGTTGCTGTTCTCCAAAGCTATTTTCTCTTTGTATGTGCGTGAGAGCGAAAGAGAGACTCCCAATATCCAAATATGACAATGGGCAGGAAAGTAACCTGCCGAAGGCTATTTTAGAACCCTAAACCCCCTTTCTCATACCAATGGGTTCGAGAAATTACAAAGTTTGGAGCATCCATTTCAGCTGCTGCTCTAAGGGAGAGTCGTGGTTCATTTGTTCGTGCTGAGGCAGGACACCGCTCCAAGATTTTGCTCATACCTCTTCATTATCGAGCCGTCTTTAAATAGCTCCCTGCACTTTAACGACTGACCCCCACCCCCACCACATAGGAGGATTGGTTTTCCCCATAAACTTCTGACCCCAGCACAACGGATCACAGGTGGTCTTCTGCTCTCTCTTTGTGTGTGTGTGTGCGTGTGCGTGTGCGTGTGTGTGTGTGTGTGTGTGTGCACACGCGCGTCTGTGTGTGTGTGTGTGCTTTTTGGATATATGTTTGTACATACATTCAAAGTTACATTCAAAGATATACATACATTCAAAGTTGACAAATGGCAATAATTCAAATAGGTGATGGCTAAATTTTAAGGAACACAAATGGGGAAGGAGGTTCTAGGAATGTCTGTTAGGATTCAGGATTATTCTACGGAACACCGATAGATGGCAGAATAGCATACCCAGAGGTCCTCACATGTGAGGACCAGCGGCTTTGTTGACTCTCCATAAGTTTGTTATGCGCATTATAACATCTCTGTTTTGACAGGCTCTTCAGTCTGATGGCAGTCTCTCCTTCCACCTAGACTTTCTGTCTACATTAATGTCCAAACAGGGATTAAGATGGCACAGAACGCGTTATTACACATATATAAATACATATCATCTCTCTGGATGGCACAGATAATATGCTAATGTGATAATATGATAATGTTCAATGCGTTACTTCTGTTCCATTTCTGGTATTCTCTCACTTGGCCGCAGGCTTACAAATCTGCCATTGGGATTGAATGATAAGGCACTCTTCAATAGAGCACCGGGCAATTCTCTAGCTCACTGTTAGAGCCAATTTACTCCATGGAACAGGCACGACTGCGTCTGAGACTTGTGAGACTGAGTCTACACAACCGACCTCAGCGCTCTACACTTCACCCTCTATTAGACGGTGAGGTCAGTTCAGGTCTCTGGCACCATCGATTCAGTGTTTCCGCGAAGGAGATCTCGGGTGATTCTCTGATGTCATCGCTCATGCAGTCCGCCCATGTTTCGACCGCCGTGACTCTCCGGTTTTGGCAAGTCGAGCCCCTCATGAGAGAGGCGCTAATTCTTCGTCCAGGGGGGTGATCTGTTTCACCCCCCACAAACAGTTTTTAAGACATCCCGAGGGATAGGCGAAGGAGAGTGAGAGAGCGACACCCTTAGCTACCCCCCTTTGAGGGTCTCGGTCATTTTCATGGTTGGAGGAGGAGAGAGGAGACCAAATATTTGGGAGGTGCCGTGGTTGAGGACTGAATGTCCCACTGAGACCATGACCATGTTCTGGACTGTCATGCTGAAGCATATCTGCTCCACTCCGCACAATCCCTGCAAACTTTGCGGAACAATCTTTTGTTTATGTCCTCCTACTCCCTCTCTCTTACACTCCCGCTCTCTCTCTCTCCTTCTCTTTATTTTTAGGCTCTCTACTTGTTTACATGTCTGACCAACTCAACACCAAAATTCAGTTTCCTCCTAGAAACCATAGACCATTCAGTATTCTTGAGTCAAAATTTGCTTTGCCATTTCCACTATTGGAAGCGGCGTTGAACATTGTCTGGAGTAATATTGAAGTACTTTCCTGCAAAAAAGAAAAACCCCACGAATCTCCTTCTGGAAAGGATTTTCCAGTCGTGCCTTGCTTTCAACACGCTTCATGGAACTCCACACATTCCCAGTACACGTCCAGTCCAACCAAGGTCATCCCACCTTTGGCAGCTGTAACATGGCTGCACTAGGACCAGCAGGCGGTTAAGTGCTGTGCTCAAGGGCGCAGGTAGCTATTGTAGTATTTCTCAAAGCTCCTTTTTCTGTCCCAGCAGGCAGTGGGGCTTTGAACTGACGACCATTCTCAAAAGCCCTGTATCTGCTTTGAGAGTGTCTGTGTCGTCACCCTCCCACTCTGGTTAAGTGCCTTTTAATGACAGTGACTTGATGAGCTGTTTATCTTTTTGTAAAAGAGAGTGCCTTCGTGAGTTTTTACTGCCATCAGCATCCCATTGTTTCTCCAAGTTTGGCTTTTAACGACTCATGGTATTATGTACAGTAATATCATGAGCTGAATGCCCATGTGTTTTTGAGGCCGGATGAGGATTAGATTATTCTATTTTCCTCAGAAGACAAGAGTCTGTATGATCTGATTATAAATTTACTCTGAAAGGGTATACAGTGGTACCTCGACTTACGACTGCATCTACTTACGACTGCTCCAAGATACGACCATGGAAATTTGCAGTTGGCGCCTCGGCGGCCAGTCAGCAGTCAGTCAGCAGTCAGTCAGCAGTCAGTCAGCAGTCAGTCAGCGGGCGACCTACATCGTGTGTGCACGTACTTCGTGGCTTATCGATATTTTTTCCATATTAACTGTGTTTGTGGTGTGAATTTTGTTTATTTTCACCCTTCATGATTTCATAATTTATATGGGAAAAATTGCTTCGACATACGACTGTTTTAACATACGACCGTTCCTATAGAACGAATTACAAGTCGAGGTACCACTGTAATAGTTTCAAAACAATGTAGCAAATAATTTTTTCAAACACTTTTATAGAGTGGAAAAATGGGTCGGATAGGGTTGTGCCATATTAGGAATAACAGTCATCCGTTCTCTGAAGTGTCTTTATTATTCGGTAAGCCTCCCGCCGTTGCCGCAACCTGGTTCCCACATCGAGACCCTGTGAACGAAAGCAGATGACATGAAGGATGACAGGAGTTTGGCAGAGATGAGGTCACGGCTGCTCAGCCAAACAGCCGTCAACAGTCACTCTCTTTACTGTTGCTGAACAAAACCACTGGGAGACCCACCTGGTGCAGCCTGCCAACGGATGATTTCTTCAAAATGAATTCATAACATTTTTGATCAAAATAATTCATTCAAATATAATAATAATAATAATAATATAAAAAGTATACTGTATGTATGTATATTTTATATTTTCTTCATGACTTTCTCATCATGTTGGCCAAATAGGTTAATATTATATCAAATTATATCAAATTATATTATATTATATTGTATTATGTACCATTTTGGGATACTTTTGTATGTTAGTGTGTGTGTGTGCGTGCGTGCGTGCGTGTGTGTGTATGTGTGTGTGTCATTTTTTGACTCGTTTTAAAGCTAGATAGGGGAAAGCACCCCTGGAGGGCGGAGGGCCGGGCTGGGCTGGTAGAAGGATTTACTGGGTTAACTGGACACACAGTCCACTGGCTGATCCCACCATTACAATGTACAAACAGGGAGCACCGCACATCTGCAGTGAGTCATTTGGTGTGTGTGTGTGCCTGTTTGTGCAGGATTGCATCCTTTTAAGGAACTGCATCTTGGTGAGAGGTTCTCTCGGCGGTAGGTGTTTAACAGTTGAGTCTTAATGGGTGCATTTACACTTCATGACTTTTCAAACAGCGACATATTTTCTCTTGATCATGCAGCATGTTGGCCAAAAGCGAAGCCATCTTTCACATGTGGAATGACGTTTGTTCCGTATGTTTTTTTTTTTTTATTAACTTATCATCTCTTCATCCCTCTATCCTCTGTTGTTCCAATCCAGGAGCAATTGTGTAGTTTTTTTTAAATATCGCTAAAGTGACAAGGGATCGCGTCGGTCTTCCTGTTTCTGTGACGTCAGTGTCTCATCGGAGCAATCCCCAGGAGTGAGTAAAAACAGAGAGAGAGGGAAAACAAACAAAAATAGAGAGGGACAGAGGACAGGAGCATGCAGCGGTGGACAGTGGAAAGATGGAAAAAGTGAGTGTGTTTTTGTCCTACACCCAGCTGCAGCCACACCCTCCCCGGAATTCCAGCTTCATCTCATGTTTGGGAAGCAGGAGTTCACCCTTATCATAACATGTTCAGTGTTCTTTTACCTCAAACCCACCCTGTTGCACAATAGCGGCCTACAGCACACATGGGCCGGCTGTATGTGCTGCATATAGCACACTATGTAAGGCAAGCCAAATATGCAGCAAATTTGATAATGGTTTACTGGACCCACTCAATGTGTAGCTCAGTTGAACCTCATGCCAAGGCTTCGCTGCCTGAGACAGTCCAAGATGGTTTCCATTTGAAGCGTATCCACTCTGTGTGTGCGCGCGTGTGTGCGTGCGTGTTTGAGTGTCAGGGTGCACGTATGGATAGCCTTCCAGATGGTTCCCTGTACAGCTTGCGTGTTTTGGCTCCGACCATCGTGTAAACTCTAAATTGCATTATTGTACAAGAGGGGCTCCATGAGCAGTCCACATAGTCGGCCTGGTGTCCTTTTAGTGTTTGGATGCCATTTTGCTGCAATTTCTTCCAGTTTGAGGAAAAAAAAATGAAGCAATTAAGATTGTCATAATTTTTTTTTTTATCTAGTAATTGCTGTTTGTATACTGTGCATATACAGTACTGTTATAACACTGTAATAAGAACACTGTAACTTGTCATCAAAGTATTAGTATTATTCATCACATACAGAAATATCCACCTACAGTATATTCATATTTATATTTTTAACAAGTCAATACTTGCAGCCTTACTCTCTCTAAGCCCCTGCAATAGCCTTTTTTTGTCATTTATCGTTATCTGGTGCATAGACCTCATTTGTCTCTTTCATTTTCTCTCTCTTTTTCCCTCTTTTCCATCTTTTCTCGAGCAAAGATCTAATCCCCTCAATAAAACTATTACAAGACCTGCTTCAACTTGCCCAGACAAAGACCTAAACGCGGTTGAACGATGATGTTGATGGACGGCAGGCCACTGGCCTGAGCTGGAAAATCCCCTGCCTCTTCTATTCGTCCAGAAAGCATCAGAAACAAACATTACATTTCCACCTCTACCTCGCTTCATTTTCTCGGCAAAGCAGTAAATTTGAGAAATAGACAAAAATGTGCTTAACAAAGTAAAGGTCAGCTATAGGGTTTAGTGTCAGAAATGAAAACCAGAGCAATAGAATGCTCTGGAAGAGCTATTTATTATGGGTTAATTTTGTGTGTGTGTGTGTGTGCGTGTGTGTGTGTGTGTGTGTGTGTGTGTGTGTGTGTGCGCGCCTGTGTGCTCTTGCAGGTGGTCGTTTGTGTGTGGAAGTTAATGACATACCTGTCCAGCTCTGCAGATAGACAGATGGAGGAATGACGGCGCGTGCTAAAATTGTGAGGTAAAAAAGATGAAAACGTGCACTTTACTTTTTTTGGACTAATGCCTTTGCAAGACGGCAAACCACCCTCACCGATCGTTGTCACGCTCGAAGGCAACAGCGTTCCCCGCAGGCACAATAAAAACGCACAGCCGTCGCTATACTTTATCGGCACTTGATTTTCATTCCTCGCACCGACATCCCCGTGTTGTCGTTCTCGACTCTCCTTGTGCACCAGCGATCGGTGATCTTCCCTTTGAGACTGAATTACCGTAATGGTGACGGTCCAATTGTGCGATTGTGTTGACGGCGGGAATTCAACAGATAATGACGCTGAGACCAATAATCGAAACAACGCCAGAAATTGAGGCTTGAGGTTTGATCTTTTAGTCTGACAAAAACATCATCTGACCAATTCTGCGATACGTCACTGGTAGAATATACTGTACGGCACTTTTATAGATGAAATTCTCAAACGCAGCTTATCAACTTTTGCTAAGGTTGCGCTTAACTGCAGGAAGGCAGTTCAAACATTTCTCCAAAACCCACTGAACGACTATTGCCGAAGTAAATTGGAGTGGCATTATTATGTGGGGCATGCTGGATCCAGCAACTTGTGTGTTTAAAGGCCTACCTCTGGCCTGATAATCGGCTACAGTCCTTCCCTGCATGACGCAACGGCTGTGCCGGCCTCAACAGGAAGTTCAGCATCAAGGTGAACAGAGACTACCTTCTTTCCAGAAGTATCGTCTCAAGCTTCAGTGTCTTGTCTCTTCATGGCAACCTTCTGCTCAGCCAACACGTCTTTACAACACGGCAAACCAAGAGGAGTCTGGACCCTGCCCCTGAAGTGTAAAGCCAGTTCTTGACCCTGGCTCTTAAACCTCAGTACACTGATAGTCACAATCAGATGCCCAACAGATCACCCGATACCGATTACGATGCCATGTCTGCTTCAGCTTTCTCTCCCCCGCTAATGAATTTGACCCAACACCCCCTTATCAGCCCCGCCCCTCATCTTCTGGGTGTTGTGTTGTGGAGCTTGTTGGGGTAATAGCTGAAGGAAGGAGTACCTCCACAACGCCCTCCAGTCAGATGGACTACAACAGTAATGTTCTGAGGCATGGCCAGGGTGAGAGGGTGGTGCGGAACAGGGATCACAGGTTTGGCTTCTTAACCTTCCTCCTCGCATTTCTCCATATTTGGGAAGAGGCAACGGTACCAACTCCAGCGCTACTGCCAATACCCTGGTCAAGGGTATCAGCAGGAAAGGTCCCCGTTGGGTTCGAACCCACCCTCTTGCTATGAGGCAACAATGGTAACCCTGAGCCAGCGGACATGGAAAGTCATGGCATTGGAATGTTTTTGGGTTTTTTTTAAATCGAATATTGTGGAATTTTGATTATTGTCAACATTTAATAAAAAAGGGCTTTATTCGGTTTGGAGTACTACCATGAAACCTCTTTCCCACCAACCTCTTTGTGCTAAAACTATCACGGTCAGTCAATCTCTCGATGTTGGCCTCCTCTATAGTACAGCCTGCTGTGTGCCCCCGCCCCCCTTTACCTTCCTTTCTCCGTTGGTAGGTGTCATAAATAACTTCCCAGGGAGTGTAATATGGTCCTGCCCACTGCCAAGAACAGTTCTTTTGTTCTGGATGCTCGCGTTCAACTGCTCGTCTGCGGTCTTCTACGTTCTAATGATTTTTGGAGCCCGGGTGTAAAGACTTTCATTTTCAAACGTTTGAAAGGGGACGTGACTCAATTAACAGAGTTGTTCGTTAAGACATATAAGTTTGCCCGTGGAGAGTGTTGCTTCGTTGTTGTTCGTCTTTTTGACGGCGAGACAGGAGAGGGATGAGAGAGAGAGAGAGAGAGAGAGAGAGAGAGAGAGAGAGAGAGAGAGAGGCGCTCGCTGGTGCAGAAAGAATGCGTCCATCGTGGGACAAAGGCAGGTCGGGAATGATAATGCCGGTTCGGGAGAGGAGGGCTTATCCTATCGCCAGTTTGGATTTCCTGCCCTGTTGCCTCACTCCTTTGAGTCACATGAGACCCGAAACAAGCACACAAACCCACATTCACAGGCTCTTTCGGCAGCTCGTCGCTCTTATGGGAGTGCGGAATTTGGAAATCGTTTTTGAAACCATTGTGAACGTCAGGGTGAACACATCTGGTTGCGGCAGCATAAAAACAACCTTCTTTCGTCTCTAAGTCCACAGTAAATGTAACCGCATATTGCCCTTGGAGGTAGTGGCCCTTGTTTTTATCATGGATTTGTAAGGGACTTAACTTGCCGTTTGCTATGACATTATCTTTTTAGGTTGTATGAGGACGGTTGAAGTAAAGTTCAAGTAAAAGAGAGGGAGGGAGAGAGAAGGGGAGGATCGGATGCTTTCCCAGGAGACTCATACTCTAGTGTTCTGCTAGTTAATTATTTTGTACCTTTTATGGCACAAATACACACACACACACACACACACACACACACACACACACACACACACACACACACACACACACACACACACACTTACACACATGTGCTCAGGCCCGTGCTCACACATCTCTCGTAGACATCCTTATTCCCTCTCGGTGGCAGTTTTCTATGGGATCGTCATGGAAACCCTAAAACATTTCAATCTGTTTGGCTTGAGTGGACTAAACTATGACTCATTTAGCCCCTCCCTGGACACACACACACACACACACACACACACACACACACACACACACACACACACACACACACAGCTGCATCAGAACTCATCATACACAAACTGAATCATTTAGCAGTTTCACTGTCTAACACAGTTTTGAGGAAAACTTTAACGGTAGTTGAACAGTTTGGCTGAAATCTTGCGTTCACGTCAGTCTCTAATCCCCTGCAAGGCAACCCCTCATTTTGCGCTTCATATTTATATTTGTTTCCCCCACAAATCTGTGAATTATATTAAATAAAATGCATCTAATGCATATACGTATACATCTAATAACTGCCAAATTGTACAGATTAATGAACAATATATATAATATAATGTGCACATTTTGGATTTGGCCAACGATTGCATCTTTCCAACCATTGTCTGTCGCATGTTGGGGAAGATGCTGATGTATGGAACTTTATGTCATATACAGTTTGAACATGTTTTACAAACTGATTCTGGATCCTAAATCCTTAATTATCTGCGAGTACCGATCCGATTCATTTTTCATACACTTGGACTTTTAGTTTTATTATTTTACTCTTGGTTTGATTATTAACATATAACTTTCTATAAAGGTTCTGTAATCCATCTATCTATCGATGCTATTTATCGATTCTATTTGACTCAGGTCCCTCTCCTTTAATGTCTGACTTATTTGGTGATTATTATTATTTAAGTTATAATTATTAGTTATGGTCCACCTATTTCAAAGAGGCTTTATCTTATCAATACACGCCATACTATTACCGTATCATCAAGTTTGTCTTTTGCTCTCTTGAAAAAGTTGGCGGGGCCAGGACGAGAAGAAGCTGAGGCGTGTGAAGTACGACCAAGTCTGTCCGGGAACCTCAACAGATGGGCAGTTGGACAACCAGTTAGACCTATAGCTCAGCTGTGGACCAACCAAAGCAAAGCACATGAATTACTGTGAAGTGTGTTCAAATTTGAGGAAAACCCGTATGAGGGGGAATTGACGTCAAATGAAGTCCGCTGTTTGCCCATAGAATAACTGTATTAAAGGCCGTAGACGCAGGTGTGTCCGCCACCCAAACCCCCCACCGCCCACCCCCGCCCCCGCCCCCCAGATCATTTTTCCTCTCCAGCCCTTACCCCGGAGAGTCCATTCCACACTCAAACCAGATGAGCCAGACCCAGGACACACATACACGCACTCATTGTATGTCATCACCACTTCCAACAAAAACCCCAGTTCACACTTCCAAACACACACACACACACACACACACACACACACACACACACACACACACAACTATGATGTAAGTCTCTCTCTCTCTCTCTCTCTCTCTCTCTCTTGTCCTCCATCCTTTGTGAAATGTAGAAGTTTGGTCTTGAAAGTTTGAGAATCCTGAGCAAAACTCTGGCTGGATGAGCCCTCCGGGTATTGGGCCCCTTGTGACCAGCTCTACCTGTCTGGCCGTGGCTAAATGTGCATGATGTGTGCGCGTCCGTCTGTCAGGTTTAACAAGTGGTGTCGGGTTTCCACTTTTGAAATTAGGACTCACCCACCTACAGGCTTAACCGTTCATGTCCTACAACTGGACCCTCCTGAGAAGTTTTATGATGCCGTCCGCTCGACAGGAACACCTAGACAGTGAGCCTACAGCTTAACGGAACTGGATGGTGGCCAATGAATTTCGAGGCGTGAGATTTTCGGGGGGTACTCGGCGTACCATTGCTTTTCTGGCAAAGTCAAAGGTCAAAACTGTTTCTGTTTTCTCCCAGCTTTACGCAACGCTTCCCCACCCTGGGGTTCCCCTCCTCGGGGGAGAAGAAGGGAGCGACCGCCCTTGATCCTCGCCAAGGAGAGCCTACGAAAGGAGAGCTTCTGCCTCCTTCTCTGGGTCGGAGAGATAGTTTGTGAGTCGGCTTGTGATGAGAGTCAGAGGCTAACCCTAAATCTGCTCAGGCCAGCGTCCAGAATATAGCTCTGCTGCTAACCCCTGACAGTGCTGTGAGGGGGAGAAGCGAGGAGAGGCTGGCTGTCCCACAGAGGGAGGGACTGAGTGTTCACAGATGCATGGAGCTCCATTCACACACACACACACACACACACACACACACACACCCACACACACAGGCAGGCAGGCAGGCGTACTCACAGCAGGCTGGGTTCAGAGAAGAGAGACAAGCGGAGAAGACAAAAGCAAGTACGCAGGGTAAGTTGTGTTTCATTTCACTCCAGACTAAAAATATATGAGTGTATTTTGTGTGTGTGTGTGTGTGTGTGTGTGTGTGTGTGTGTGTGTGTGTGTGTGTGTGTGTGTGTGTGTGTGTGTGTGTGTGTGTGTGTGTGTGTGTGTGTGTGTGCGTGTGTGTGTGAGCTATGCATTCCAAGTCAATGTCCTGTTATAGTTTGTATCCTGTTTAGTTCATTTCTAACAGTTGAGGTATAATTTCATATTACACGCACACACACACACACACACACGCACACACACACACACACACACACACACACACATATGTTTCTGCTGATGTGAACCACGTGTGTTGTCCACACACACATGCAGAAACTCAGTGTAGCTCCTCTTCTCTCCAGGGCTTGTGCCGTACTGTACATCGGCACATAACTGAAGAACAATAGAGAGAGAGAAGAGGAGGAGGTGGAGAAGGAGAAGAGAGTGTGGGGGGGGGGGGCTACAGAACGAAATATTTTAGGAGAACATTGTGGGAATGCTGGTGGAACATTTCCCGCTGGCGCTTCTGCAACAGTGCGTTCCAGCAATTGACGTGGGCCCGCTCCACGTCCGTCCATTTTCAGTGCTAATCCTTCATGAATTCCGGCTTTTCCCCAAATTAATCTCTCCATTGTAATTACTCTCCATTCTCTCACGCCTTTCCCTTCGCTTCTTAACCTCTCCCGTCTTCTCACTGTGATCCCTCTCTCAGACTATGGAGCTCGCCGTGGCCCCGAGCATCTCATCATCGCCCCGGACGATGACTGACACCGAGAGAAGTTAAAGACAGAGTGAGGCCAAAACTAAAGAGGGACCTGAGTGTGAGGGACTAGGGGTGGGGTGGAGTGGAGTGGGGTGGAGTTTTGAACCACCCCTGCTGACCTTGAACTGGATTGAGCAACCTTGGGAGCTCCAGGGGCTCCCGAGACCCGTCCAGGATGTCCCGGAGGAGCTCCACAGGCGACCTGGTGCCCAGGGACGTCTCTGAGATCCTGGCCCGGGAGGCGAGAGCCCAGCGTGGGCAGAAGAAGTCGGGCG
>NC_137193.1:28994406-29076906 GCF_960531495.2 Zeus faber
CCTTTCTGTTGACTCTTTTAATAAAAATCCCACCGTGTCGGCCCCTCACTGCCCGAAAGTCTCCGTCTCCCTCCCTAACACGTATCTGTGGGTAGAGTCCCCCACAAGTGGCGCCTCGACTAGGCGGGGGGGCCTCAACTGCGTGGTTGGGATTGACTAATTGGCACTCAGGACATGCAACCCACCATTTAGGCACATCTGCCCAGATGCCCGGCAAATAGAAGCGGGCTACGATCCGCTGCAGTGTTTTATCGTGTCCGAGGTGACACGTCATCGGGTGTTGGTAAGCCGCCTGGAAAAGCATTTCCCAGCTGCTTTTCGGAACCAACATCTGGGTCATTTCCTCCTCTGACTGAGTGTCACGGCTCGCTCGATATAACCTTTCCCTAATCACCGCACCAATTTGCCATCGAATTGGTGCGGTGATTAGCTCAAAGGCCACGCATAGGGTATCGTCTCGCGACAGCTCAATATCATCCGCGGAGGAGGCCACTGCAACAGGGGAAGACCCCAGTGGCCCTCCGCTCCCAAACCCATAGCGACCACTAACATCCCCTCAGCATCGCTGTGCGCCATGCAACACTCACATTTCGCTATCAACCGTGAGCGCACTCCCCCAGCCTCCCTCATTAAGGTGCCAGACCCTGGCCTATCCGTACCCAAAATCCAGGAGTGCAACAGGTTGGAGTTAACCACAGCCTTCCCCTTGGAACAAATTTCAAGCCGCACCATTGGATACGTGTGAATATCCCCATGCAGCCACCGAATCTCCACCCGTGAGGCCTTCACGTGATGGAAGCCTGATGTCTACCCCCTTGTACTCTTACCAGTACACTGTAGGCCCCTTCCCGCCTGGTTGAAGGGCCCGGCAGACCAGCGACCTGAACCACCTGTTCACCCTCCATCATGGGACAGTCCTGCCAAACGTGGCCGGGTCGCCGGCACGCCAGCACCCCTGCACCCCTGCCCAAGCGTTTGAGCAGCTGTCTGTGGGCCCGTGGCACCGCCGCCCTGGGGCCTAACGGGGGTCGGAGAGGGGACAGCACGGGAAGGGGAGACAGTCTCCCGCAGTATTACAGGACTCGGCTGGTAGGCGTCCGCCCTCCCCGGGGCCGGCGAGAGTGAACCGTACGGGAAAGGAAAGCGGCACTGGTTAGCCTGGTGGAGCCCCGGCCGTTCCCACTGATTCCCGCGAGGGTACTGGGGGCATTGCAGTGGACCCCCGGGCATTCTCCTCTGGGGCGCTGGGACGGGCTGGGGACCTGGTGAAGCCCGCATCGGTCCTTGGGCTGGACGAGGGTCTGGTCCTCCTGTCGGCTCCCGGTTGGCGGCCGTGGGCCAGCTCTCATCGCGGTGTGGACCAGCACCTCATGGCGCTCCTTCCTCCCAGAGATGGCAGTGGTGCCGTGGCAGCGCCTCTGGGTAATGGGCCCCTGCAGGCAGTGCAGGGCCACGTCAGACCCGGTCCTCCCGGGAGGCGGAGGAGAGGGAGACCCAGAATCAGGGAACTGGAGCTTTTATATCTCAACACAGCTACTCCAACGGGATATGAGATAAAGTGAATTGGGGGTGGTGGGAAAGCCTGGAAACTGTGTCAATGTTTAATGCGGCCGCACAATATCTCACGTGAACGGGGTCATTACACCTGGGTAAGTGGACACCGCTGAGGCCACGGCCGCGGCCTGGTGTTGTGAGGTTAAACGTCTCCCGGGGTAATGCCATTGAGGAGGTAGCCGTCACCCCGACAACATCGCCGCAGGGGCGACAATGGGGTCCTAGCGTGACGTCACGGAATAAGACAGCGAAACGTGACTCTGGTAGAGACTTGACAGAGTTGATGAATACAGAATGACAGCAGGTCAAATGCTAATCAGATATTCCTTCAAACTCTGGCCCCGCTCCCCAAGCCCTGCTCACCTTCCAGCATTCATACCATGCGTGCATACAATTTAGGGATGTGGAAGTCGGTTTCCTATTGGTTACATAGTTGGTGGGTGGTCTGAATGACAAATGTGAAAAAATTTGAAAAGATCAAACACACTGTAGGGAAAATAACTGACAACAATTTAAACAATAAAATAAATAAATAATAATAATAATAATAATAATAATCTCTTGAACTTGAACTTGAATAATAAATAATAATAATAAAAGCTTAAAGTCATAAGGGACTTTCATGAAACCCAAGGGCACTTGGGCATGAAAAGTAAGAAAAAAGCAAAAAATTAAATATTTAGAGAACAAAATAGCCACTATCATTGCTGTGTATGAATAAGAAACAATTAGGCTAAAACCACATTTATATTTTTCATCCTACAAGTGTGGGCCTTAGTTTGAAGAATTATTTTGAAGAATGATTTTTATGAATGAGTGCAAATTGAATGTGAAAAGAAAGAGACCATACCACAGGGGTTCCCACACTTTTTCGGCTTGTGAGCTACTTTTAAAATGACCAGGTCAAAATGATCTACCTGCATAAAAAAAAAAGCTAAATATATTTATTTATTTATATACTGAGTATACTTTATATATACAATATATGTTGCCGTAGCTTGCATCACTGCATGAACCTTTACGGCACAATACAATTAAATGTATTAATGGTCACTACCTTACTCAGATGACTGCACTGAATGGAGTCGGCCAGGGTTGCATAGTCCAGACAGTAGCTGCTGGTAGCCAGCCTCAAGCAGGCTTCCAAATGATCATCCGTCGTGGTGGAACGGTATTTGGACTTAATAATCGTCATGCGGGAAAAGGCTGACACGCATAAATAAATAGAGCCGAATAATGCAGTCAAGGAGGTAGCACACAAGGTCTGACAGACAGTTTTCAATCTGCTCTGTGTAGCGCGCACTGTCAAGTTGTGCACACGCCTTCCCTTGTGTCTCCAGCTCTGATGCGAGGTTTTGAAAGTTCCCCAAATCATGGAGCTGCAGCTTTGAGGACGGAAGTTGCATTTTACCTTTGAAAGCATTAACTGAACTGATCATGTTGACCACGGTTTTGTCTTTTCCTTGCGGCTGTAAATTAAGCTCATTCAACATATTGGTCAGATCGGTAAAATAAAACTTTTTTTTTTGAATGGCGCGCGATCTACCCGCACTACCTTTGCGATCGACGTATTGGGCTCCCCTGCTATAGCACAACCACTACATGCACACACACACACACACACACACACACACACATACACACACACACACACACACACACACACACACACACACACACACACACACACACACACACACACACACACACACACACCGGCATTTGCATTGGCAATTTGGGGGTTTCTTTCAGGGGCTTTGCTTACGGAATCTAAGATAATGGCTTATTTTATAGGATGGGAGAGTGTTTGATGTGGGAAGGGGCATCTGGGAGTCATCAGAGCGCGGGGCAGAGTGGGTGGGCGTCTGTATACAGGAAAATACACAACCCATTCACTGACCGAGAGGGAGACAGAGTGTGGCGCCCGTTACGTAACCCGTAGTGATGCATCCACCTGTTGAGCACTGTTGACCTGATATAGATGGCGGCTTTCTCTGTTTCCCCTTCTCCCTTTTCTCTGGTTAAGACATGAGTATATGTGTGGTACAGTCGAATGGGACTTTTGGTCAATTTATGAGCATGGATAGCTCTGATATGGGTCACAATCTGATTTTGCTGAGATGACTAGCAATAGTGATATATTGATATTTAAGAGACAATTCAAGGTCACACAATTTACCTAAATTTGGACTTTTTAAAATTGATTAGATTACTTTCTGAATTCATTCACACCTTCCCTCCTGGCTATTGTGAAGGCTCATGGTTTTGAATCAACGGCTCTCAGAAAAACGAGCTCTCCCATCTTCTCCGACATATTTTGTGATGCGACGCCCAGACACAGTTCATCCGACGGCCATTAGGATGGAGGATCTGACAGAGGGATGCGTTTTTGGATGTGGCGTGAAGCTGGCTTTAAAGTCAAACTGTTATTTCACGACTCACATTTGCACAAGCAGTGATTTGGCCCAATTTTACAACACATTCAGTGACATTGGTGTTCCCCTTCTCCCCTTTCTCTTGTTAAGAGATAGACCAAACACATGACCGGCCCTCTGAGGAAGCCCCTTGGTGTGTGGTACAGTATAACAGGACTTTTAGTCTATTCATCAACATCTTCTTGCAGTTCAGATTTTGACCCTTTGCCTTTGTTCATTAATAACAGCCCCGGAGAACTCGGACTATTCAGTATCTACTTACTTTTATTGCATTCATCGAAAAGCCCCCATTCATCATCATCATCATCAGCGATAGCGGTGACTGGCCGCTAGAGGGAAGCGCTGGGCAGACTCTGGACTGAAGCCCCTCAAGACGTTTGTCTGTTGGGATGGATTTCTTGTTGATGAATTGTAGCCCGTGATGTTGACTATAGACGGCGGCGCACAGATAGAATTGTGATGACTCACAGCGCTAAATATAGCGGGAGCCGGTGACACTGATTTCCGTGATTTTGGTCGCAGGCAGGCGCTTCACTTTGAGCTTAGGAACACACAAAGTTCTAGAAGCACCTATACTCCCCTACAGCTGACACCATTACAAGCACAGCACAGCACACGCACACACACACACACACACACACACACACACACACACACACACACACACACACACACACACACACACACACACACACACAGACCCGCAAACCAGCTGCAAGTCCTAATCCTGTCTTGAGGCGATGCTCATAGTCACCCTGACAACCGCCGTACCTGAGAACACCATTCTTCTGCTGCACTTTTACGAAGGCAATCGCAGACACACACACACACACACACACACACACACACACACACGCACACACACAGCTGAGTTCCCCAGCAGCCGTCAAATCAGAACATCACACATGCAGTACTCTACATTTATCACAAACACACACACACACACACACACACACACACACACACACACACATTTCTATGTACTGTACATATGTTTGCCATGGAGTTTTTCGGCTTGCGGTTGCGATCGTGGTGTTAAATCTCAACACACAACACAAATGTGCACCCGCAAAAAATCATTTTCACACGCCACCAAAGGGTAGCCTCGATTCACGGAGTGATGAATGAGCTGGCGGGTGATGTAATGGGGTGCGGTTCTGATTGGAGCGCTTTCGCGGACGGTACATCCCTCAGCGTGGATCGAGGGTCCTTTTACGCTCGCATTAGAGTGGAGGCGAAAGCTTTCAGCCTCGCCTCCTCCGCAACGATCCTTCGCTCGTCGCCGACGCACGCCGGCATGTCGTAGAGGACGAATCGATTCTTCTCCTCAGGAAAAGGGAGAGTGAAGCCCGCCCCCACCACCACAACCCCACGCCCCCATCAGTAAATCTCTCTTTGCAGCCCCCACTGTGCTTGACACATCAGAGGGCTGCTATGGGAAGAGGAAACCATGATGACCTATATAGATAAAGCCACCGTTTTCCTTTCTTTACCTCCATCCATCCTTTCCAGCCGCTGACCGATTTGCCCTCTTCCCTCTCTGTTTTCCAATCATGCCTCATCCCTCAAGAGTTACCTTCCACGGCTTCATTCTACAACGGCCGCACACGGCCTGACAGGGTTTGGGGTGGCGGCGTTGATTGAAGGTCAGGAGAACATCAGCCCCGGGAAGCTAGTGAGGGGTTAGAAAGAGAGAGGGATGACGAAGGAAGAAGCTTTCTAGGAGTTTGTCTCTTTGGACCGAATGGTTTCCCCCATTGTTCCTCGCTCTGGCGCTGTGGTGTTTTTGGGAGAATCCACTAAAGTGGTGGAATTTAAATGGGCTCATTGAGTCTCTGGTCTGGTTGACCGGCAGTGTCTTCAGTCTAGTTCTTACCGGTCTGCTTCCCTATGTATTTATAAGGCATGCGTGGGTCGATGCTCATTAGTGTGTGTTTGTTCCCGTGCGACCTAGCCTGCCACTCTCCCACCTTGACCACCGGCAGGCTCCCGTGGTAAAGGCCAAGGTGCTGCTTCTTTGCTTCTTTGCTTCTGTGCCGAAACACCGCTGACTTAGAGAGTTGGCGGCTCACCGTTCTCGCTAAATCATGCCTCGCTGCGTTGATGGAATATGTCACCTGCCCTGTGTGTGTGTGTGTGTGTGTGTGTGTGTGTGTGTGTGTGTGTGTGTGTGTGTGTTGTTATTGCTCATCTTCCAGTGTAGAAATCGAAGAGAGAGAGGCAGAGAGAGGGAGAGAGTGGGAGGGGCACTCACATGCATGCACACACACACTCACACTCTCACACACACACTCGCACACAGCTTCTCAGTGCAGGAAGCTCCAGTCACTTCAGCAGCTGGATGTGCAGAGCTGAGAGCGCGTCATCTTTGGAAATAGGAACAAGAAAACGTAATGGCTGTGTGTATGTGTGTGTGTGTGTGTGTGTCCCGTTTGAGTGCACACCGGGTGTGTAAGAGTACTCTTTGAGTGCCGGTGTTGGGTGTTACGTGGAAATTGTGTCAGTGGGTCTGCGACACAGTCTCTCCATTGGGGTGTGTGTGTGAATCAGCAAGAAGGAGTGGATCTGCATAAAGATAGGACCCGGCTGTGTGTGTGTGTGTGTGTGTGTGTGTGTGCGTGTGCGTGCGTGTGTGTGTGTGTTGCACTTTTCCTACGTGCGGATGTTCGTCCTCGACACCGTTGCAAGAGGACGAAAGAAGAAGAAAGACAAGAAAAGACATGAGAAGGATGTCAGGTCACAGGAGCTCCCCTGACGTGGGACAGTAAAACCCCCTCGCTAGGAGAGGGGGGTCTCTGGGGGACCGTGGGTGGATGGGGTGGAAGTACTCACACTTTGCCATGGGGAGCAGCATCCACAAGAAGAAGAAGGTCCATACGGAGGACAATGGGTCCACACATTCAAACTCCAGCCCCATCAGCCGGGGGAACAAACCCAAGAGCCTCTGGTTCTGGGGGCGGCAGGGAGAGCCAAGGACAGGTAAGAGGGGTGACAGGGGGGGAGGGGTGGGGGGGGGGGTTAGGTGCAGGTGGAGCTCAGAGGAGAATCGTATGTGTTTGTGGTGGGGACGTGAAGTGTTTATTTTGAAGGTAGTGCGCTGTGGGGTTCGTGTTTTGTTTATTTTACGTTATACTTGTTTAGGAAAGAGTATTAAGAAGGTGTGAGAGTGGACGTAGGAGTAGAGAGTCTGTAGAGAAAGCAAAATAGTTGGTGTGTGTGTGTGTGTGTGTGTGTGTGTGTGTGTGTGTGTGTGTGTGTGTGTGTGTGTGTGTGTGTGTGTGTGTGTGCATGCGTGTGCGTGTGTGTGTGTGTGTGTGTGTGTCTTTGGTGAAGTCCAACATGGGTCCTCACTAACCAGGTGTATTTACTTTGACCTTGCTTTGATACCAGTACGAGAATGTGTGCGCGTGTGTGTGTGTGTGGTACTTCTATGTGTAAGCTCTTTGAATGGGGTGGGACAGTGTATTCCCATGCTGACTGGACCTGAGTCAGCGTCAAGGCTTCGTGCTTATTGCACAGACAAGCAAAGGAGGATTTGTGTAACTGTATGTCTGTACTGTGTTGACGTGTGTGCGCGTGCGTGCGTGTGTGTGTGTGTGTGTGTGTGTGCGCGCGTGTGTGTGCCTGTGTGTGTTTCTGTGCGTGCGTGTGTGCGTTTCTGTGTGAGAAGGAGCCTAAATGTTTCTTGTTTTCCGTGAGTTTTTCAGTTTTTCTGCTGACGGACATGTTGACCACAGTGTGAGAGTGTGCACCTATACCTGCTACGTGGCTTTTTCTCGTGGATGTGTGTGTGTTTGAGTGTGTGTGGGCTAGTGTGTGTGTGTCTGTGTCTGTGTGTTGTTCTTGCTTGTGATTCTGCCACGCTGTTTGTTGTTTTTGTGTGCGGATTGTGGGAGTGTCGACTCGCAGTGGAAAACAGTGCAAAGATCTATCCCACGATCATCACTGTGCCTGACGGTGTTTCCTCAAGCAGAGACCCGCCTGGCAAACTGGTTCCACACACACACACACACACACACACACATACAGTACACACAGTACACACACACCCGTACCTACATAATACATATATAACACATCCAGTATGTAATACCTATGTGTATACGTATATGTATACATTCATAATACATATGTAATACCTGTGTTATACATAGGAATCGCGATTGAATGTAATACCCAAAAAATACCTATGCAATACCTTTGTAATACATAGATAATACATATGTAATACCCATGTAATACCTATGTTATACCCATATAATACCTATGTAATACCGTAGTAATACACACATAATACCTATGTAATACTCATGTAATACCTTCGTAATATATACGTAATACCTTCCTAATATATAATACATATGTAATACCCATGTAATACCTATGTAATACATATGTAATACCTTCATTATACACACGTAATACCTTCATAATACATACGTAATACCTATGTAATACATATGTAATACAGGCAGAAATTTCACTTCAAGCGTATTACACAATTTTGGTCCTAAAGTGTGTACCCGTCATCCTCCTTTTTAGTCGTTTTTTACACCTGGAGATGTTTGCATACATTTTAACTCTCTTATCTCCATCCCTTTACCGTCATGGTAATTGTCGGGGGAAGCTCACACAACAGGGATTTCAAACTATTGCTACTTGGCGCACAAAATGTTGCTGGGAATTTGAGCAAAAGCTTTGAAACCTGCGTATCCACGTGGGGAACAATCAGACGACACGTCTTTTTGCTTCATCGGTTTTCGATGCCACTGATGTCGCAGTGTTGCGTCATATCCCGCAAACCTGTCTGTGCGGTCTCTGCTTCTCAAGTCATTCACAACAGAACAAACGTCTCCTTTTGTTCGGTCTCCCTTACACTGACTTTCAGTGACAACCGTCTTCCTCGGCAGTCGTGTGTCTTCAGATAACGTCATCTCCAGCTCACCATAAGCCCGACAGCTCTACTTTCAGCACAGCCTTCCGATACACTCTGTACATCCTCTTTGAATGGTCTCCATGGCGACAGTTGATCTCCCCCAAACCGCAAACGTGAATTGAATGGAGTCTGAAGCGCGCCGGGCCCGGTGGACGGGTCACGGACGAGTCTGTGTGTCGGCGACCGTGCGACTCGTTGCCGCATATTCGGACGTATCCGAACGCCAACACTTGGGTTTTCACGGTGGTCCGTGCGTGGGTTGAGCGAGGTGCTTTTGTGATTCTTCCCTTTTTATTTGTTTGCCCTCTCCCACATCCACCCTCTCGTTCGCGCGGCCCCACATTCCAACGCGTCTCCTCACGCATGGACGCCCGTCCCGCTCACCCGGCACGCCGCGGACTTTTCCGCACAGCTCTCTGTGTAGTTTTGGCTCGAGGGAAAACGATGGGTAGAGCTCAGGGGTGAGATCAACGAACAGTGACCCAGCGCAAACCGTGTCTGGAGACGAAGGGAAAACAAAGACATATAGAGGTAGAAACAGAGGGAGGGTAGAGGTACATGTGCATGTGTGCGATTGTGCCGAGCACATAATTAAAGAATAACTTTGTTTTATTTGATCTGTTTAGTTCTTATCTTTTAGTCGTGGTTTCGTAAGAAAGAAAGAATGTACTTCACTGTGGCGGCTCAATCTCACGTTTCAGAGATCCCCTGAACCTGGCACCGCGGCGGCGCCGATAGCCATAACTGTCGAAGGAGACATGCGGGAGATGGGGAAGAACTGCGCCGCAGAAACTCCCCACCACAAAGGCAGCCATTCATCTGTGGAGGGGAGTGCCGGCAGCTCCCAGGTGGACGCGGTGGATGAGATTAGCTCATCTAGTGACGCACTGTGCTGTGAGACGCAGGTTGCTCACGGATTTAGAAAGAGCAAAGGGTACGCGCACAGCCACACTAAAAGAAGTTCTCCTCTCGCCCTGCACCGTCATTCTACACCCCCACCACCCCCGCCCCACCCCCCACCCCAGCAGAGGACATCTTCACATTTACAGTCGTGTCGTGTACTACGTGGGTTGCAGAGGCCTCCCAATCACCTTCTCATGAATGTCTTCTCTGCACGACAAAAACCTTCAAATAGCCTTTGATCGACGCGGCCATCCTCTGCTACACTGATGGCAAGCGTGTGTGTGTGTGTGTGTGTGTGTGTGTGTGTGTGTGTGTGTGTGTGTGTGTGTGTGTGTGTGTGTGTGTGTGTGTGAAATCAGATCTTTACTCTCTGACTCCTTCACACACACACACACACACACACACACACACACACACACACACACACACACACACAGACAAGCACAAGCACAAGCACAACATCAGTACCACTCCCACACATCATGTTTATGGAGGTCCCTCCACCTAGAACTTGGCCTTGACCAGCTGGCTGGCTCGTTTTGTATCTCCCTGCACTCGCTCACGACAGAGAGACACACACACACACACACACACACACACACACACACACACACACACACACACACACACTTAGAACAGAAGTGGAATGAAAATCAATGCAAAATCTGCAAATCATTCGAGTTGGAAGAAGTTAGCCACTTACATAGGGCGAGAGACGGGATGCAAATATGGGGATTCAATGACAAAATGTCATGACAACAAAGCCTCTTTGACCCGAATTGAATAGACAGAAAAAAAGAGACGTAGAAGGGGAGAAGAAAATGACAAGTTCTGGGCTATATATAGCCAGTGTGCAGCCACGCTCTGCAGTGCAGCTCTGGTGCGGCGGCCTGATCATTATATTCTATCATTCGGAGCCTTAAGCCGCTTGAATTCTGTGAAAAAAAGAGAAAACAACAGAAAAAAACGCTTTTTTCTCCTCCTTTGAAGATATCTTTTAGCCTTGGTTTCTCTCTCTCTCTCTCTCTCTCTTTCTTTCTCTCTCTCGCTCTCTCTCTCTCGCGGATCCCCCCATGGGGAGCTTGTGTGGCTTCACAGCCTTGGCAGAAGGGGCGATGGCTCGTTCCCCCTTCTGCTGATATCCCTCTATCCTCCCTCCCTCCCTCCCTCGTCCTGTCCTTCTTGCATAACTGATATCTTCCAACCACAGTGACGCAGTCGATCCAACGCTTAGGACAATCCGTCCTTCCCTCCTCCACTTTCTTCTTTTTCCTCTAGACGTACTGTGACGCGTCCCTTGTTGTTCGTAAAGCCCCGAAAAGAAATCCCCACGGCCACCTCAGTGTACGGATCACTTCCATAAAATGCTCTACAGTCGCATATAAAGAGTTCCTGATGGGGCCCGTTTAGATTTGGACTTAGATGCAGATCTTTTTTGTTGTCAGTCCCACAGATATATACGTAGATAAAAAAAAAACCAAAAAACATAATTGAATGCAGGCTTGATCAGGTCATTTGGCCGCAGTCTTATTTTAACACAATGATTAACTGGGAAAATTAGCTTCCAGTGCATCTGCTGCCAAAAAGCCTTGACCAAACCAAAGCCGCACACGGCTGGAGGAAGCTCTCAGTCGTCAGCATAAAGGACTCAGTGTAATGGGGCTCAGACCAGCAGCTTCCTGCATCAGGACCTAAATTGAGTTAAATCATGATGAGGCCAGAGGACCACACTGTTAGATTTGATTACATACAACTAATTGTCATTGCACAGAGTACAAGGACCGAGGCAACGAAATGCATTTCACCCATCCTATTAAATGGAGTGTATTTTAATAGTGCTTTTCTAGTCATATGACTCAAAGTGCTTTACATTACATGCCTCACATTCACGCACACACTCATACACTGATGGCGGCGGCAGCCATGCAAGGCGCACACCAGCTCAACGAGAGCAGTGAGGGGGTTGAGTGGACCGAACCGGCAATCTTCCCAGCACTAGACTAGCACTTTTTTCCCCTACACCGGCTTCTTGGAGACCTGAGCGTACGGTGCGTTGCAATACCAGCTTGGCGACTCCTTGGACTCTCGTAGGCTGAAGGGTTTGCGCCTGGTTTCTGTGCCAAGCAGATGGCACCAGGTTCCTGCCAGCCGTTTAAGTCTTTGTGCGCCTCTTCTGTTTGGCAGTGGGTCGGGTCACAGCACGCCGTCTGGCCTTTTTACTTCGCCGTCTTGGCCGCGTTTTCAAGCAGATTTAGTCGGAGAGTAGCCTGCTTTGTTTGCGAGGGCGAGCTGAGTTCATTGGCCTCCAGTGACAGGATTCCGTCAAAGAAGA
Source organism: Zeus faber (assembly GCF_960531495.2). NCBI lineage: Eukaryota > Metazoa > Chordata > Actinopteri > Zeiformes > Zeidae > Zeus > Zeus faber. Next base: position 29,006,567 of record NC_137193.1, read on the forward strand.
AGAGCTACGTTTAGTGGAGGCTCTCAAGAAACAGAAGGCTGCTGACACTGACGCAATCAAGCTGTTTACAGTGGGAGGTGTGCTCGCACATGCAAAGACACACACGCCCATCCACACAAATACACTCTTACACAGCATAAGAGATTGACAATTTCTGGTGGTCATTCAATGAATTCAGCGATGCCTGTGTGTATGTGTTTAGGGTTGACATCATTGCCTTCGCACCGGAGCAATTTGTCGCAGGATCTCATGGTATTAATCTGTGACATGGGCGAGAAAACAAGAGCGCTATTTGTCTGAAGCGTGTTCTGTATTCTGACAAAAGTTAAGGGTCGATCCAACTCGTCTCCAGTGGGAGGCTCGAGTTCATAGAAACGATGTCGATGACGTTTTTTTCTTTTACTCGGACGGAGACCCAGTTTTTCGTCCAGTTGAAGCCTGAACGGTGTCATCTCCTTCGGAAGAGTCTTGACAGTGTCTTTAAGTTGGAGGAGAGGGGTCAGGAATTTGCTAATGGAAGTGTTAAGAGTCAGACTCGAAGGCAGAGGACTAGTTCCATCTCGCTCGGAAGATGAGTCCCTCTTCTTTTTCATTTGACTGGTGCAGAAGCCATGGGCCTCTCATTAACTCATCAGTCATATTCTGTGAGACCATTTGCCATTAGTGAGACAAGAGCTAGCTTCGTGTTGCCTGCGGAGCCTTTTCTCATCTCTATTTTAGGACTGCACACTGTTATTCTGTTCCCGTAATGTACATCCACGTCCTGTACGGTGCCTGCCCCTTCTCTGTTTATACCTCAGCCTATCGCTCTCTCTATCTCTCTCTCTCTCTCTCTCTCTCTCTCCCTCTCTCTCTCTCTCTCTGTCCTTCTCCCTCATTGTTTCTCAGAGTCGTTTTCGCCTTTTTCTTTTGACTGGAGGCCTCTGACGTCTGGGTTTTCCCTCTCTAATTTCCTAGGGTCAGGCAAAGGACTCCGAAGCTCACGCCTCAACACACCCACGCAGCTAACAGATTTAGAAGCTTGTTGAGAGACCCGGGGGTCAACCTGGTTCGCACCTACGCGTAGCTCCGTCATCAGAGAAGCACATCTACAGACCGACCGCAAGGCAGGATACGGAGGAGAGAAGAAGAGATGGAGGGAGAACGATAAGACAGACAGAGAGCTCATTACGAGGAGCGTTGCCGCCGGTGGACACTCTCATCCGGTGCTGTGGCTTTGATGGATCAGTTTAGACCCACGCGGCGTCTGAGGGCGCGGTCACCTCATCTTACGTTTTCGAGCCGACACCACCCAGCTGCCGGCCAACAACTAGAACAAATACAGTACATCTGCCTTGAGGGAGCTGCCCTTAGCGCTGTTTCAGTGATGTACAGAGTTTGCCATCGTAGGCAGGTCACCTATGTGATCAGTAGGATAGAGAGCCTCCAGTGGGTGGATTCCAGACTGAAAAAACTTTTATGATTGATTGATTGATTTGTCTGTTGCTCATTTTACCATAGTCCTATAGCAGCGTGGTTCTAACGGGAAAGAGAGGCAATGTGTGCAGTAGGTAAGGCTTCCTTCTCACAATGCAATCACCCTCCCTACCCACAGCACAGAAACTCAATTTGTGGACTATGAGAAGACCTCATCTTGTGGTACGGCTCAGCAAGCGAAGGTTAAATTGTGACCAACCATAAAAGTACTGTACACAAGCCCTCAACTGGCACACACTCCCAGACACTCACCCGCGCTCTCGCATGGGAGTCGTTATTCAGTTTGTTGCCACTCCCTCGATTTGTATTCTACGGCCGCCGCCGCTGCTGAGCTAATCATCCACGAAAATGAAGTGCTACAGTGTAGTATTAACCAGAGAAGGACAGTAAGGGCGTATGTGTGTGTGGGAGGAGAGGGATAGAGAGAGAGAGAGAGAGAGAGAGAATCAAGGTGAAGAAATGGGAGAACAGAAAGATTCTACTGGGATGAAGGAGGGAAGGAAGGCGCTACGGGGACAAGGGTTACAGGGGCAGAACGAGGACATAAATCAACTCACTGCAGTGACTGTCATCACAGCTGAACCACCTGCATTTGTGATTTCCTCCGGGTGTTTGACAGCAAGAGAGAGCAGGATAACCACAGAGGCCCGCCATGAAAATGCTCAATGGACGACAAATGAAAGCAAAGTTGCAGAGGCAGATGTGGAGAGAGCCAGTGTACAAACCAGTGCAGTTTGACATTGACATGAAAGTAACGTTCAGTCATCTAACTGAGGCTTTCATCCACCTCACAGTCCTCGTCAGCGAGTGACGTTATCAGGATGGCACAGTTAGCTTAGCAGATCTTTTGGCACAGAGGAAACCAGCACAGATTAAGGGTAAAGGTTAAGAAGATTGAAGATCGTTGAGGCTGAGAGTTCAGTGGCGGAGCCGTCCAGGTGTAGAAATCCTGCCTGGGCGGTAATGGGAAGCGCGGTTGACCATTGCCTTGTTAGGGATGAGAGAAGGCAACTGAGAGTTGCCAGGTCCTGGTAGTAAGGGTGCTGCTATTTAGGTGAATAAAGGAGTACAATTGATTCCATCAAAGCATCTGGAAACGATGCAAACAGAAAGCCCAAAACCCAAAAGGGCAGAGTAGCCGCTGAGCCCGTGCCCTTCAAACGAGGACGGGTCGTCCTCACACCTTTCTGCGGCCGCCACGACGAGCCTGGCCGCCGACAGAGACGGACCCCAAACGTCGGCTCCACTTGGCAGAGGCAGAGAGGGACATCTCTCAGAGCGGCAGGCCGAAAAGGAAAACAAACAGCGCTAAGCTGTTGGCCAAAACCAACAATGAATCGCTCAACAATGAATAATGAGACGCTCCCACATTCCCCCGTCCTGACACATTTCACCGTGGGTTAAGCAACTCCAAGTGCGGTACGGTCAACAACGTCTAGAGGCTCCGTGTCCATTGCTGCTCGTCCTGTGAAAGGAGTCCCTGTCTCTTTGCTGAGCTCATCCGAGTCGCTGATGAGTCACTGTGTTGTCGGTTATGGTGACAAGTCAGACCCTCATTGTTTCATATGTATTTGTGTCTCGGCGAGTTTCTCTGGTTCAATCTCAGTGTCAATATTTTCTTCCCCCCCCCCCCCTCTCTCGCTCGTGCTCTCTCTCTCTCTCTCTCTGTCTTATGCTGTCCCTCTAGGGCTTACTTTACTTGAAGCGGGCGAGTAAGACAATATCAGGGAAGCAAGGATATTTCATCGATCTTCTGCGCTCCACTGCGGAGGGAGATTCAATTTCTCATATGATGGAAAATCAATAATCTACTCTTTTTACCCGTGGTCGTTGGTTTCTATCTTTCCATCCCCACACACTTATACACATGCACCCACACGACACAAAAGGCCACCACACGGACACGGTGCTGGCCAGGCGTGCAGTGGAAAATCTGTTAGTCACCACGGTCCAGTGGTTCACGCTCTTACCTGAGACTGATGTTGGGGTCACAAGGGTGGTGGAACAACTTTCACACACACACACACACACACACACACACACACACACACACACACACACACACACACACACACACACACACACACACACACACACACACACACACATCCTCCTATAGGCAGCAAATGGGTGGGTAACTTGAGGGCATGTGATGAGCTAATAGCACCATGCATTCCTAGTTATCTCATATATTAGATAGCTTAGAGATAACTTTCCAGTGTTCGTTATCTTAGATACTATGAGATGTGTGTGTGTGTGTGTGTGTGTGTGTGTGTGCGTGCGTGCGTGCGTGCGTGCATGCGTGTGTGTGTGTGTGTGAGACTCTAGACAGTGGGTTTACAGGAAAGTGTCTTCATCATTCAGTCTCATCCAGGGAACAGTTGATCCAGTTCTCCCTGGTGGAGAACTGACAGAAAGACATGGATGACGACAGAGAATCAAAATTTCCTCCCCGGGGATCGATAAAGTGGTCATTTTATCTTAAATACATGGCCATCATAAAGCAGTGCTTTTTAAAATGCTGGTGACATTAAGATCTTAGGCTCTTAGGAGTTGTTTTGACCCCTGACATCCCGACAGCCATGTTTTATTGTGTTCCTTAACTCTGATTGTGCTCTAATGGGCTGTTTGACCTGAAACTAGTCCCGACAAGTCCAACTGCCACTGCAGATTTATGGATTTTCTTTCCAAAGTCTTTCTTAAAAGACTCCGCAACGACTTCACTTCAAAGTCACTTCAAATTGTTGTACCTGTTATATACAGTCTATATATATATAACACTGGAAAATTACTAATGAAGGACTTGACATTTTTTTGTTGTTTTGCATTTGAATCATAATCTGTTTATTTGGTACTTGTACAATTTAATATACAAGGGATTTGTCATGGTATAGTTGGTGTATTGCAGTACAAAGCGATAAAGAACAATAAATCAATAAATTCGAATTCAATTAATTCGAATAAAAAATATTTTTTTTCAAAGTTTCAGTAATCTGCCTCAAATAGCTATATTCTATTTTTGTCTATTGGAAGCGTGTTATTTTGCTAATGCAGTGGCGTGTGTGCGTGTGTGTGTGTGTGTGTGTGTGTGTGTGTGTGCGTGTGTGTGTGTGTGTGTGTGTGTGTGTGTGTGTATTCAAAGGCATTTAAAGCCCCCTCTCTCTCTCTCTCTCTCTATCTCTCTCTCTCTCACCCACTCTGCCCTCCCTCCCTAGCCAGATGGTGCCTCTTTAGAGTTGCTAATGAATATTGATATGGATTTGGATAACAAGAGGGGGGTAATGGAGACTAGGCGAAGCGTTGGCCCGGCGGTAAAGCTCTGCACTAGAGGGCATTGTACCGATTGGCATCTGCACAACCCGCTTTGTATAGACAGAGAGCCACGTCACCGACGTACAAAACGGATGCAAGCATGTGGGTAATATAACACTTGCGTACCAAACGTGTAAACAGAGACTTGCAACTTGAATTTGCTCCTGTTTGGCTCGAGTTTGGGTTACAAACACGCGGAACGAGATCGTCAGAGGTAACGGGTGAGAGCAGCTGAGACGTTGGGGCGATAATCAAATAATATATTATCTTTTATCTTTTATCGTCTGTCAGTGGGACAAAGTATGATGGTAAAATCCAGACATGATGATAAAGTAATGATGAGAAAATATAGCCCAAAATTTCTCACCATCTGAGGTCGGAAATATGAGGGACAGCCTTTTGTGAAAAATAGAGGTTCGGTCTGATACGGTAGCTAAATGTGATGAACCTCGGTTTGATTCTTTAACCTGCGATTTTTTAATTCTTCCACATTGCCTTGCCTCACGTGCTGACAGAGGTAAGCAAACGTCAGGAGGAGCTGAGGCAGGTGAGGCAGGTGAGGGAGAGCGGCAGGTTAAGCCTATGGCAGCAGTAATCCTTTGGCATGGTTCCGACATCTAAAGCTGCTCTCCTGGAGGCCCTGGCTTTACACACTCATGTTACACACACATTACTACATAGAGGATGTCAGTGCCTCCAGGTTGCCAGTACCTCCCATCTATCTATATCTACTGATATTGAGATTTGGGGAGCCTGAGCTCTGTACCCTGTATCCTCAATACAGAGCCTGGATGTTGGTGGTTGATTGGATGAAGGGTAATTGTTTGAACACCACACCCGTCCAGCTGGTGTGGGGCTGCTGGTGAGGCAGCTGTGGACCCCTGCAGGGTCACTTCACTGGGGGGGGGGGGTGTTAGTCTAATGGCTGTCCTGTTTTTGTTCCGCAATTCATCATGGAAGATGAGCATGTGCACAGAAAAAAGTCTTGTCTCCGGACACAAACACACTGTGAGATGCTGCCCTGATGATCGCACGGCGCACTGGGACTGTGTCGGCTATTTATAACCCAAACTAGACCCAAGTGTCCACGGGGCTAGAGAGGCGAAACGGGACAGAGAGTGATATGAAAAGAGAACACGCACGCGGGGAAAGAGATGGACAGAGAGCGAGAGAAAAAGAGAGGGAGCGAGAGAGAGAGAGAGAAATTCAGCCACTTTGTTTTGGGATAACAAGCCCTGTGGTCCATCAGAGCGCTTGAATGAAGGGGTAGTGAGTCACGCTCCCTCAGTACCCAGGGACAAGAGGGAAGAGTGGGATATGGAATCATTTTGGGGGAAAAAGTGAAAAATCAGAGCAGAATAAGAAAGAAACGGTGAAAATGTAAAAAGTTTAAAAAAAATACATACATGTGTCGCGTTTCTAATTTGAATTTGTCTGTGGGTCCGAGTTTGATTTAATAGTTGCCACGAGAGTTCTTCAGCTGACCTTCACGTCCTGAAATCAGCTGGCTCTGGGATAGGGATGCCTAGGGGTTGCACATAGTGTGTGTATGCATCTGCGTCTGTGTATGTGTGTGTTTGATTGTTTTTGTGCCCAAATGCCAACACGTGTGCATGCGCCATGTCTGCTGGCCTGTCTGCGTGTGTGCCTGTGGGAGGGTGGATGCCTCGAGAAGAAAGGCAAAGTTTGACAGCCGCTCCACCGTGGGGGACTAGGGGGATGGATGGGGGGGTTGTCTTCATCATACAATAGAGGGGGAGTTCCGAAGGAGGAGAGAGAAGGACGACTGGGCATCAGAGAGAGAGAGAGAGAGAGAGAGAGAGAGAGAGAGAGAGAGAGAGAGAGAGAGAGAGAGAGAGAGAGAGAGAGAGAGAGAGAGAGAGAGAGAGAGAGAGAGAGAGAGAGAGAGAGAGAAGGGTAGCAGAGCCAGGGATAAAGCAGCGAGGACAGCTCTTATTGTGCACACGTTACAGGTCCTCAGACAAGTCTGCAAAGAGGGACCAGGTTCTGACCCGGTCTGGGGCTTAGGACTGTCCTCCCACTGGACACCGTAAAAGACGGTTGTGCACTCGGAATCTATTTTTCGCCCGCCACTGTGGTCACCTGACCTTTTAGACAAGTTCAGCGAAAGGTGGACTTTTGCTCTTTCTGCACTATTTCAAAACTCTGCCATGGTCCTGGTGTAGCCATGGTGGTTTACCTGAAAAACAGCATCCACTCGCTGCTGTCCATCTTCAAGAAGAAGGGTGAGTGCATTCTGACGTGGAGCAAAACAAATTGCGCAGTGACAATGCCAGTGTCGCTGTCGACTCCGTCCTTGACGCTGATTGATACGGATCCCGTAAAAATTGTCACCGATTCACAATCTGTGAAGTTTAACTAGTGGTTCCAGGTATTAAGATGAGTGGGGTTGTGAGTCTTGCTTAAGTCGTGCTCGATATTTGTTGAAGACATGAACGACAGTGTGTGTTGTGCTCAAGAAGTCGTAATGAGAAGAGCTACTTTGAGAAAATGATGCCGTGTCTCCCCGTCCGTCTGTCTCCCCGTCTCTTGCACCCGCATACACTGCAGGGGCTCGGCTAATAGTGCCGTGAGAGGATTTGTTTTGCTGGGGAATTTAGGGGTCCTCTATAATGGGATTTAGGGGATTTATTGATTTTTAAGCAAAGAATCCCCAACTACTAATTGCCCTAAAGCTCCTAACCTGCTGCGGGGGTCTCGAATTGTAGAGTGTTAGTTGTGGAACCACATTGTTATTCTGAGGGCCATATAATATATCCTTATTTATTATGGTGTTTAGTCTTGTTACGGCCAGTCTGTCAATTCTGGTGACAAAACACGACCCACCATCGCCTCTAGAACTCCAAAAGGTCTCCCAGTTCCTTAGACTGCTTCAGTTTCCCACAGCCAAACACAGATGATGCCATTGTGTCTGGGGGGGCGGGGGGGGCTGCCTGGCTCACCTGTGAGAATGGGAGGGGAGGAGTGGGATGGGGGCTGTGTCTGTAACTTTGCAAACACAATCAAACACACACAAACGTATTATGTAATCAGGTAAAACCGAGGGCCAGAGTGTGACAAAGGAGGGAAACAGGACTCCTGGTAGTGGCCTTTATTCAGCCAAGGGGGGCCGGAGGAAGGATGGAGGGTTTAACACAATTAACAGGTGTTTTTTTTCAATGTTTACTTTGTGTATGGAGAATGGTAAGTGATACTATAGAAGCCTGACCCTAAGTCATGTAGTGCAGAGATCTTTAGCCTAACACTATTTAAACTTGTTTTTCAATATGGCAGACGCTTGGATCCTCATAATACATGGGATGTTGTGATCTTATGTAGGTTCGTGTTTCATCTAAGCAGGACCGGGAGGTCTGGCAGAGGTGATCCATAAATTGATTGCCCAACAAACATTTTGGGTTAAATATCTTGTTTTCAGATGTCCACCGCGGCCGAATCAATCATTTCCAAAAACCAGCATCCATTGCAGTTCCCATGCAATGCAGTAGACATCCGCAGCAGGAGTCCAGTGGCATCTTTATCCAACGCCAATCCAGATTACTTTACCCCCCCCTACAAGAGCGAGCGAGGGAGAGGCATGCTGCCAGAGATTAGCCGAGGAGTTCACAACGGTTGACCTTCCTGGGCCTGGCCAGGGCAGGGGCACCTGCTGGTCAAACTGGCCGGTTAAAAGGGATTGAAAGTATTTGTCGCCTCACAGGTGCCGAGATATATGTGCACCTGGCAAGGATGCCAAGTGGAAGCACAAGAGGCTCAATGTGGAGCTTATTGTCTGTAAACACTGTCTGTGACACTTACTGCTCAAACAAATGACAGATGGAAATGTGATGTTCTAGATTGTGAATTTTAGATATTGACACGGAAGGGAAACAACGTAAAGACGTTCTCGTGAAGACGAGAGAGAGAGACAGAGAAAGAGAAGTTTCCACTGAATGATAATATATGAAGATACCGTTGCCCTATGCAGCATTGCATAGACAGTTGCAGCTCTGTTGTACTGCAATGTGACTAAGCATAAGCTTTGGTAGCGCTGTCCAGTGCAATCGTCTATACTCTGCCCTAAGAATACGTTTTGGAACACTCAAACAAAGCATTTGTCTTTACAGTAACCCACAACGGCACTTACTGAACACCTGTTCCCTCTTTGTCCTTTTTCCCCTGCTCGCTCTCTTCTCCAAAAAAAACCCCTTCTCTCCTTCCCCACCTTGCTTCCACCCAACAGCCAGGCACAAGGGAAATGAGGATCACAAGGGGTTGGCAGTCCACTACAGGGCCTCACAGCACTACCCGGAGAACGTGTTCATCGAGGGCAGCAGGCCCCAGTACCTGGAGGACCTGCACACCGAGGCCCTGGAGGGACTCAAGATACTACAGCAAGAAGGTCTGACACACACACACACACACAGTGGGCCACGTTCTAGGGATAAAAGTCATACTCATAATTTCTACTTATCTACTCATGAATGCATACAGCACATGCATTCATGTATATATTCCTAAATACATTAATGCAGTCTAAATATACTGTACAGTACATGTGCTCGGAGTATAACCGCAAACAAAGGACATTTTCTGAAATTTCTCTCTTTTTTGCTTGGACAGAATACAACGGTGTGAACTATTCAGATGATGAGAGCATCGCTGTAAGTACACAAAAACTCTTTGAATGACCCTTCACTTCCTACGCCGTGTGTACAAAGCCCAGCCTTAACTCCTGTGCATGTACCCTGCAGTCCACCGACACTCTGCGACCTGAACAGGACTTCAGCTCCAAGGACAGCGGCGGTTCTCCGGAGCCCGGAATCCCCACTGGGAATTCCATGACCACACTCACCTCTGCGGTCTCAGCTACGTCTACCAGGCCCGTGCTGACCCGTCAAGGTGCAGTACAGCTGTTTGTGCATGCGTGTGCATACTTGGAGATGGACTCAGACATGATTAAAAAACAGTTTTCACTTACTATCCATCGACGACACAAATCATGGACCTCCTACTTGAAAACGCAGTTTGATCTTTGCTATGTTTATTGCTTCGAAGCGGGTCAGGGGCCTCGCAGCAGGTCTTATGGCTGGCGGGTTGTGCTTCTGCAGTTGTTGTAGTAGTAGGGAGAAGCAGGCCAAGAATACTTGCACACTCAATTGCACTGTGGTTTAGTTCAAACACTGAAATTTTGAAAATTATTCAAAAGCGGAACTGCAGCTGCCTAGCAAAGCATACCCAGAGGGGAAAAGCATGGAGTTCTGTGTGTGTGTGTCTCAGAGCCTAAGGCTGTCTGTCTTTCCACATCCTATGGGAAATCAGAATATAGATAGAGAGCTAGAGAGACGTGAATAAATCTGAAACGATATATATGATTGTGGGGGCAGTAGCTCAGGAGGTCGAGCAGGTCGTCTAGTAAGCAGAAGGTTGCTCCCAACCTCGATCCCAGGCTGCTCCTGGTAGCGTGCTGCTGTGTCCTTGAGCAAGACACTTAACCCCTCAGATAGATACATCAGATACTAGGATGAGTAAATGCAGAGAAATTACAAGTTTTCCCGTTGTGGGACTGATAAGGGTTTATAAACAAATCTACCCTTGGATTTTGTGTGGATAGTTAAATCTATTTGCCTTTGCCCTTGATATAGTCACTTGGGGCGAATGTACTTCAGATGATTTATAATTGGTGTTTTTGACTTAAAATTAATGTGTTTTAGATGTAAGAGATGTGTTTGAAAAGTCCCTGCTACATGACTCTGAGCTGTATTTATTATTTTATCTGTTCATCACACGTGTTCTCCCAGGTTCCACATTCAAGCCTCTGAATCCAGTGAAGAGGACCGATAAGTGCAAAAAGAGGAACAGGAGGACGACCATCATGGGTATACCGCACCAGGTGCAGAGAGAGCTAGGTATGTCCTCAATATCAATTCAAAAGACTGATAAAGAACAAACAAAAACAATGGATATAATAGTTTGTCAGGGTGTGGCTGTGGTTGTACTTTTTTCTAAATATCCGCTCATCCTCTTTACAGCACTGCATAGAAGCTCCACATTCCAGCAGGTTCCTTCTAGCCAGCTCACCAGCAGGGATCAACAGGTTGATGACGGCCAATCTACTGTTGATGTCATCCCTACTATCAATGGAGAGTGTCTAGTGTCCAGGCAGGAGGGTGCGAAGGTGCGTCTTGCAGATCTGGAGGTGAGTTTCTGCCAATATTTTCCTGTTTCCTCACCTTCTATCACTCAAACAAGTATTATCTTTTTTGCTTCCTTGCCAGTTGTCATGTGAGAAGGATTTAAGAATCATCCACCATTTTAGAAAGTGACTGAGAGAAACTGAATAGTTTTTTACCTCATTATTTTTTCCTCAGCATGTGTCCAGAGAGGATCAACTACTTAGGAACCACCTCCAGGTAGTGTACCAGGAGGACCAGCCCTTCAGCCACCAGGGCCTTGGCTCTCATTACCTCCTGACAATTGGCCAGAGGCCCAAGTCTCTCGCTGTCCCTGGCATGACCACCTCCTCCTCAACATTTGGCTTCCTTCTTGAGCCTCAGGTCAGAGAAACATCACATGTATTGAGTTTGTTGTGGATATGAGTCAGTAGTTCCAAAATCAGTTGCTCGTATTTAAATCTCTTATTGAATACGGTGTCTCATATGATTCTAGGGTCCGGTGATGTCCATCTCTCCCCAGGCTACATATTTGTCTAAGATCATCCCTAACGCCGTCCTTCCAGCTTCTGTTGAAGTCATTCAGATCGACCGCAGTAGTAGCCGAACCCTTGGAAGCAACGCTAATCATTCTGGGAGCGTTCACACAGTAAGCAAAAGCAGCTTGGCATCCGTGGACTTATCAGTGAGTCCCGCTTCTTCAAGAAGATCGGAGGGAGACGGTTCTAATACTGATGATTACCAAAACTCCAGGCCGATAACTACAACAATTTCCGGAACTGACCGGACTCAGTCACAATCTTCAGAGACCATTATATCAAACTCCTCCCCCATGTCCTCTAAGCAGAATACTGGGATTGTTAACTCAGGGAGCCTCACTGTGCAGGGAAGCCAGCAGACGCTAGGGGGAGACCAGGACCATGTGAGCCTTCGCAGCTCAGTGAGCTGGGTTAGCAGCCTTAGCAGTAAGAGTGTGAGTCCTGGTAAAGGTCAAGGGTCTGAGTCTGAGGTGGTAGGGACAGCCCCTGCAGAGAGTATGAAGAACAGCCGATCCCAAGCTCGAAGTCTATCTGTTATGAAGACCAAGCTCCCACCGGCACCCCCAAGGAGAACAAACTCTCTGTATAATGACAGGATGAAATGTGCAGCTGAAGATGTCTCATCAAAGGACGGGAATGCAGTGAACATTAAGGAGGAACCTGAATCTATATCTGGCTCCAGGTCTCTGAATGACTTCAGATCTTCAGTCTCCTCTGGTTCTTTCAGCCCTTCACAGGACTCTGCTGGTGCAGCTGTTAAACCACCTGAGCGACTGTCAGAACCCAGCAGTTCTCCACAGAAAACTCCCTCAGATGGGGATAAATTTGAAAGGACCATGTCCCCCTCTAGTGGATACTCCAGTCAGAGTGGCACACCAACACTCTCCTCGAAAGGAATCTCCCCAACCTCACCAGACAAACTGAAGAGGAAACCAGTCAAGCCAGAAAGGTCTGGGTCTCGGGCCTCCTCCTCAGCAGCTTCAGCTTCCTCCTCTCTTACTTCTCTGTCATCAGCTACTTCTGATCTTGTCAACCAAGAGGCCTCAGCCAACAGCCCCAGCCCACTTCAACAAGAATCACCCCCCTGCGTTGCTGCAACTGAGAAGACCACACATATTAACTTTGCTCCTTCATCTACTAGCACAACAATCAGGGAGTTGTTCAATATTCCACCATCTCCTAAGGTCAAAGCACCATGTCCCCCACCTCCGGAAACATGGGCTCACAACAGACGCACTGTTGAACTCCTTTGTGGCCCAAAAATCAGCAGACTGTCTCATCTACCGACAACGGGGCAACCCGTAATGGAGAGCCCCTTTCGGAAGCTTGGGGAAAAGCCTGAAGCAACTGAAGAGGCAGAGAGTCTGGCCGTGATACAATCATCAGAGAGCAAAGAAAGAGTCTTTCCAGAAGACTCTAGGACATCGCTAGAGGTAGTTGCAGAAAGTGTAAGCCAGGAGATTGATAGTAGAGACTGTCAAAATACAGAGCAATTGGCCAAGGACACAGAAACACAGGAGACGCTAAATAATGAGCCCCTTCCTGTCATGTGGGGAACCATGTCAGGGACAATTAGGGAAGAGTCATTGTCAGCAGAGAAGTCAGTAGACGAGCAGCAGCAGGTAAAATGTAACAGCATTGTTATAAAAGTTCATATGGCTGAAGAAAATCATACATCTTCGTCACAACCTGGAGCTGAGGTTCCAGTTTATAAGAGTGAGGATGTGATGGAGAGGAGGGAGATGACATCCTTGCAGACACTTACTGTTGATGCCCCCAAAGTTAAGGAGTCACCTCCACCATCTCCTCCACCCGCCTATCACCCTAAACCTCCTCCCTACAGAAAGACACCTCCTTCATCCATATCAACCCCTCCGACTGAGGAGTTAGAAGGGGTACAGGAAGAGAGCACTGTTATTGAGGCTTGCTGGCCACCGCCTCCACCTCCCTTAGAAGGGGACTTGGTCTTTGAAGGAGGGGATGAATTGGACTTCCCTCCTCCTCCTCCACTGTTTGTGTCAGACATTTTATCAGATGTTCTTGACCATTTCATCACCAAAACGGAGGTCCCAGACCAGCCAGTTGCAGGTACAGAGGAAGTGAAGGTGACAATAAAACATATATCTGACAGAAGAGAAGTTGTGAATGAAGAAAATGCAGTTTTGCCCGTCAGTGTGCCCCAAACATCTGAGGAAGTGACAAGGTCACAGGAGGTCACACAAGGTCATGAGGTCAACTCCACTGACACAGAGACCTACAGACCATTACTGAATATTTCATCCCTGCCAGAGAGCGTGCCACCTCCACCAATGGAGGCTCCTCCTCCCCCACCACCTATAACATCTACAGAGATGCCACTATCGAACTCTACTCTAGAGCCCGCAAAAAGTGTCCTCCCGCCACCCCCTACACAAACTGAAGATAAAACTCCCCTCAAGCCCCCTGTCAGTGCCCCAATTTCACCTCCAATCAGTGTCCCGCTGTCACCCCCTCCACCAGCTGAGGTCCAATCCCCTGGTGTGACTTTTAGAAGGCAGCCCAGTCTAGCAAAACGAGACACAAAGAGCAAGGAGCTCCTGTCACGGCACAAAAGTGTACCAATTCCTAAAGAGGATGCCAACATCCCCCTGGTCACCCCCTCCCTGCTTCAGATGGTTCGTCTCAGATCGGTCAGCATGGTTGAAGATCAGCTGATTCCTCCCCCAGAGGACAAGAAGTCACAAAATGGGGTTGCTCCAGCTCAGCAGAATGTTCCAATTCCCACCCCAGGACCCCAAAGCATTCCACAAAAGCCTATACGCAAGTCCCTGTCCTTAAAGTCGCCAACTCATACTGTGAAAACATCCTCTGTGCCACTGAACAGTCCTTCTATGCGATTGCAGGAGGCCATCCGTATGAAAACCGCAGCAATGACTTCAAGAGATGGCCTCCCATCCAGACTTGGCCTGAGGTCATCCATCAGTAGCAGCTTTAGCGAGGCGGGAGGGACTCCATACCCCAAGTCAACTGAAGGAGGCAACTTACCCAAGTCCCCAGCCTCAACGGCCAGCTTTATCTTCTCCAGAAGCACAAAAAAGGTTGTCATTGAAACCATACTCGCTTCATCTCCTGAAGCTCAGGGAGATCTCAAACAAAGCTTGGTGGCTGAACTAATACGGGTTTCTGACAAAACAAAAGCTGCTGCTATGTCTAACGGTGGGGTGAAGTGTGATAAAGTGCCACCACCGGTGGCTAAGAAGCCAGCCCATGGAAGCACCAGTCCCTCACACAAAGCAACAGTACAACCTACAGGACACAAAGTATCCCCAACGGAAACAAGTAAGAATTGCGTCAATTATTTATGATCCCAAATTCATTTGTTGTTATTTGTGTGTCCTTTAAATTCCTGCTTTCAGATCATTTATATGATACGATGGCCTTAGTATGAAAATAAAGGAAGACACTACTCCATGAGAATATTTTACATTTGATCAAGGCTGATTCACTGCTTATTGATCAATAGCAATGATGCCCCTTTCTTGACTTGCACAAACGACAAAAAGCTAATATAAGCATTACCATGAATATAGTTATTAGAAATACAAACACACAGAGAAGCACAAAAAAACCCTCAAACAAAACACAACATTTTAATTGCTTGTCCGTTTCGTTCAGTCAGATTTGTAGGCATGTGCTTCAAGCTATGAAACCCAAAGCCTGTGATCACATCTAATCAACTGAATTAGTCCTGAGGACGGGACATGTCTATTAGCGTAACCGTGTTCTGTAACCTTGTCGTGTCCTTTTCCCCTCCAGCCACCACTGTGATGCCAGACACAATAGAAACACTTTTTTAAGGAGAGATTTGCGACGCCTCAAAGAGAAGACGATCGTCCGCGCCAGAGGAACGGAGCAAGAACTGCGACGTGGACGGAGCGGAGAAACTTCAGCCAGAGACACCCCGGAGAGACGACCCTGCAAAGAGAGACATTTAAACCTCAACCACCCTTGAGCGTTCTTGTGTGCAAAGTCTTTTCAACAGCCTTAGCCTGAAATGGCCCTCCAACGTATTTATGCAAAAAAAAAAAAAAAAAGAAGAGAAAAAAATGTTTCGGTCCCAATTTCCTATGATAGCTTTATTCTGAGATACTTTTCTAAGATAGTTTATTTGTCTTCTGCAGCTGGAGTGTAAATATTGAAACAGCGCTTACCGGAGGTGAAAAGGAAATGTGTACCGTACCAAGAGGCTGATCATCTAGTAATTCATCTGCAACAGTCTTGGTGTAATACATTATTCTGATGTCTGATATTTACACAGGGGTGATCACAAAAGCTTTCCAGCTCCTTGTTACATATTCATCATGGTGAAAACCATTGTTTTCCTCAGCTGGAGTCAATCCTCCAGTTGGTGGTGAAACAATGTCAGCGGTGGCGCTTGCGAGGAAGGGGATGCCACCTATTCACTATAAACGATTTGTTGTTTTCCGATTGTATGAGAAAAAAGGCACTTTTGTAAAGCTACAATAGATGAGCTGTTAATATTTAGATGAGAGCGTTTTCGGTAGGGCATTTTAATTACCTGCTTCTACACACAACATGCACAATCTTTTTCTTTACTATGGTAGAGGTCATCACCATGGTGTGTGTTTATTTTTATCCAGACCACACTATAAATACAATACACCACCGCTATTTATTCCTGTGTTGTCCCCCGCAGCGACATCACATATTCCTTCAAAAAAAAAAACACACCTAAATGAAATACCAGTTTTGGTGGATGTGGACTGTAAACACCAGCCCCGAAGACTGATACACTGGAGTAGGCTTAAATTTTACAGGCGTTATTTTATTCCCTTCAGGAACGTGAAATAATCTTAAGTCTTAATATTCGCAAGTTTGCCCAAACCTGTGTGGTGGAAAATCTAGCCCACCCTTTATACCTTTTTTTGCACAAAAAACTCCTGCAGAATTATTCGATGATTCAAAAGAATAATGTACATTTATTACATCTATAAATAAACCTTTATTAACAAAAATGCTTTGTTTAGTTTATTTAAACACAAGGCTAATGTGTGCCTTACGTCATACTTCAGACTACCCTGCTTTTCTCTAAAATATTTTGCCTATTTTTACAGTTTTTCTCTTGTGTCCTACACTTTTTATGGCATATTCAAACAGAAACAGATAACAGGATTCAAGCAAATTTGATTTATTGAGAGATTGTGCAATATTGATTTCTGTACACCAATACCCCGTTATTGACGGCTCTGTGTGTTATAACACATGGCTTATTGAGGTTTTCATATAATGTAATGTCTGGAACCGTTTGTGTTCATTAAACCTTAATAAAGACTGGCAGATAAGCTATTGACCCAACAATGACCTGAAGGCATTTCAAAGCACAGAATATATTTTTTTTATACCAGGAAAAGCATCATTTCCCTCCCCCCCCCCAACGTGAGGTATTCCACATAATTTGTCCTATTATTCCCAGCTAACGCACAGAGAACAAAAGGCCATATTAAAGGAATTAATTCCTAGATGCAAAAAACATGTTCTTTAAAAGAGTATTGGTAATATGTGGCATTACTTTACATTTAGTTTGATTGGTAACATCGCATGTTGAATTAATTTATTATCAGATGCATTATTAACAGTTTTCCACACAAAGCAAGGAGCAGCCAAATGCATTAAGTCCCATGATGCTGAGAAGTTCAGCATCAACACCCACACCTCCGCTTGGTGTTTCTGAGAAGGCGATTACGTTTTTGTGATGAAGTTATGGTCGCGATGGAGACAGGGTTCCGCCTGCTCTCTGGCAGTAGCAGCAGTTTACGGCCATGCGTCTCTTAGCTGATGTTGCCTCCTTTGAGTGTCTTGCAGGTGATCCGTCCCAGTTTGGTCATTAGATGCTTGTCCTTCCACTGTGCCACACACTCCTGCGAGACCTTCAGGTCGACCTAGGTGGAAGGAGGAGAACACGGCATTACTGCAATTTGAACCAATATGAGTAGTATGCATATGGGAGATAACATTCATAAAGCTCTCCATTCTAATCTTAATTGATAGCCATCTATGCTCTATCTAAGTGTTATGGAATAGGAACAATTAAGTCACTACACCATAGCTATGATAATGAGCTGAAGTTTTTGTTCCCTAAAGGAGTCCCCCCCCCCCCTCCTAAACAAATTCCACAAATAAGTAATGAAATGCATAAAGAAAGTAGTCATTGACTTTTTACTCCATGGGAATGAGAAAGATGACTTCCTTCAGCATTTTGTATCAGCCTGTATCAGGAAATGTAACTTAGTCATTTAAAACACGTAGGTGGTAGTGAGGGAAAGGTGTCTAAACCAGAAGAAAAATGGTATAAAAGCTGTATTCACTATAACAAAATGCAGTAAGAAGACTCAAAATCCCATGATATTCCACGGCCAAAGCTAATTCCATGACTTTCTCAAATTCTAATCGAACATTCCAGAGGTTCCTCGACCAGTGGGAGGCTGTGACCAAAGCTTACCTGTAGTCTCTCCCACACCTTCTTCTTTGGGTTGAGTTTGTCGTCCGGCTTGCACGCCTCGTAACCTTCTACAAAGACACGCTCCCCTGGCGATGACCCCTCCGGGGCGTCGAGTGGCTCCACCCTCCTTGGATCCCCTTCCCTGGTAATCAGCCAATCGAAAACAGTCAAATACAAAGAGAGAACGTTGAGGGAAACTGAAATGTTGGCGTGTGTGTATTTCTACTTTTTAAACTTTCATTACCATAACAAAAACCTCTTCAACTCTACTAGTACTGCTTGTTTCTAGAGAATGTTAAGTTGGCTGCGGCTGTGACATACAGCGGTTTGGTACTGTGACAAATGTGCTTATTGTAAGTCGCTTTGCACACAAGCATCTGCTAAATGACATGATGTGATGTCATTTTTAAACACTCACACAGAGGCACACAGCAGCATGGCCTGCGACTCGATGCCGCGCATCTTCTGGGGCTTCAGGTTGCATAGCAACAGCACCGTCCTGTCCTGCAGCTCGTCCTGGGAAACATAGGCCACCAGGCCGCTGACCACCGTCCTCGGCTCCGCCTCCCCGACGTCGATCTTCTCCAAGTACAGAGAGTCGGCTTCCGGGTGCTGAGATAAAAACAAAAAAAAAAAAAACGAATTAAAAAAAATTATAAATATAAAATAAAAACTGAAGAACAAATCTATACAGAAAATAAATAGTTTAGTTAACAGTCTTTCCCAAACTGTGGTACGCAAGCTCCCTCTAACGGTATGCAGAGATTATGTACAAAAACACGGCAAAACACAACATTCCCAAATATAATTAAAATCCAATCACATTTGAATGGAATTCATTTAATCTATATACAAACATATTTTTATATTTTGATTCAAAATATTTTTTCTTCGACCAAACTGACTCGTGATGAGTTGTGGACATAGCCTGCAGCCTCCAAATACACTTGACTTCCAATGGTGGGTAAACGGGACAGACAGACCGCAAGCTAGGAAGGAGCTAGGATGAACGGTCAAGAGGACAATCCTAGGATATTTCAAGGCATTTTCATTTTTTTGGTGGTACAGAGTTTTCAGTGGAAACAGTTTTGTATCCACCGCTTTGGAATGAGCCACTTCAAGTATAATCTTTGAAGTGACTTCAGCTACCATCAAGTTCTCTTCTATTTTGAGACATGGGATCTTTCGTGGTACCCTACCTTCTCAACGCTGAGGATCTTCCCCACCCTGATGTCCAGCCTGGAGGGCACCAGCTCATCCTCCTCACCTCCTCCTCCTCCTCCTCCTCCTCCTCCTCCTCCTCCTCCGCCAGCTTTCGCCCCCTTTCCTGCAGCCTCTGGTCACCCAAATACGAGCAGACGTATTATTTAGTGCAGTTACATGCTGAGTGGTTGGACGCTCACTCACGCTTCTGACACTGATGGCTTGGTACTGACTGTTCTTGGAGGGGTCGGGGTAGGCGTCGTTGGACAGCTTGCGGAGCTCGGGGGACTCAAACTTCTTCCTGATGGGGTCCAGCAGTTTGTTTAGCGCCACCTCCACGGAGGCCTTTAGGTCCCCTGGGTGGATTGTCTGGAACAAAACGGTCACCACTGTCAGGCCAGAGACTTTAAAGGCACGGAGGGATTCGCATCCGTTCCTTCTATCTCTCTTTCGTACCTCCTCTGCAAAGTCCTTCTCCACCTCCTCGAACGTGCCGTAGACCTTCTCTCCGCCCCACTTGGGGTCTCTTTTGATGCTGAACTCTGAAATGGAACCGTTACCGAGCATCAATCCCCGTACAAATAATTTTAAACTGATTTATTAAGATGTGAGGCTGGTGCAATTATTCAATTAACATAATAATGTATTACCAAAAAAAGTGATATAACTTGACCACTGTAGCTTCAGTCTACAGATGTCTATATGAGGAAGAAGCTCTGTACCTCCGTGCAGGGGGAAGAGCACGTGCTTGATGAAGGAGAGGACTCCGTTGTTCTGGATGTTGCCCGGCTCGCAGAAGGCCTTCTTCAGCTTCTTCTTCACGTCCTCCTTCTTGTCCAACAGGTCTATCTTGGACTCCTTGCAACCGTGTGCAGATGAATCAGTCGCATGCCCATCGTCTAGAGAGATATTAACCTATTTCTTCTGCTGGATAGAAAGAAGACTTTTTGTTCTTACTTCTTCTGAGGAGCTCATCTTGGCCCCCGTCAGCCCCGGCACCATGGGGTTCATCAGGTGGGAGCGCTTGGCATAGCCCAGAGTTGGTAAGTACTGGGGACAGATTGAAAGTCACTGGTACACATTTGAATTGAATATATCTAATGCATAGAATCACATTTTGTATATTCGGTATATTTTATTTTTATTTGATTATTTTATTATTGTTATTGTCTGTACAGCAATCCTCCTATCCTTACTGAGACAAATGTCTTGTATATGTAAATGTACTGTTGAAATAAACAGATTCAACTTTGATTCATTGTAGAGAAGAAATGATTAATGGAACGAACAATTAATTGATCAACAGTTAATAAATCATATAGAAAAAAAAAAACAAGCGATGAAGCGTGAAACAAGCGTGAAAATGTTAAGATGCATATAGAAAATGTCCGTTCACAAGTTCGCCAAAATATTGACTTCAGCCTTTGTTACATATTGAAAAATGACAAAGTAATTAAGCGAATTTTGCTTATGAATTTAGTGGTTAATTGCAGGTCTAATTTAATTAATTCAACATGACAGAGCGTGTCGGAGGATTGGAGGCGAAGGCGAAGCAACGTAGGGAGAGAGAAAGTACCTTCTCCGCCAGGGTGAATATCTTCCTCTGGTCGACTCCCCCAAACTGGACGTCCACCTTCAGATACTGCTCATCCAGAGCCTGCGGTTGGAGACAGAACGCACAGCTGCATATCTGGACTGGAGCTTCATTTCTAAAGGGTGCACAGGTCTGTCTGTGCAAGAGGTTTGGATGTATGAAAACCAAATGAGAATGTGCGTAGAACTAGAGCAACTTCCTAAAAGGGCCGTGGAGGAAACCGCTTCAGATCGAGATCACTGGACAATTTCAAAGCTATTCCTTGTTTTCCTGTTATCTCATCTTCACCGACAGAATTGGTTTTCAGGTCTAGCTCGAGGAGTTAAAGCAGTTGAACCGATGAAATGACGATGCATAAAGATATCCAGGAGCTGCACCGGCGCTTCACTGACCATTTTGCAGACAATCACAGTTACAGACAATCAGCTTTGATTGGGATGGGACAAGAAGCTTCATTAATGATTGGTAAGAGGATGCTGTCCACTACAATTGATAAGAGTCCCATCAAATAATTAGCTGTCCTGATTTTTACGACTATTATTACGGCTTATAGCAAACATGCTATAGGACGGGTGTTTCCTTTTTGGTAAATTCTCTTTAACATTGTTTCTAATTTCTCCAAAATGAAACCACTGAGATAAAACAAGCGATAATAAGGCAGCAATCAATATCGCTGCCTGATTGTGATTTGAAGCCTTTAACATTCGGTGGATATTATTGGGCCACAGATTTCCTTAAGATACTTATGAAGAGACTGACGTTACCTGTAGCAATGGGTAAAGCAGGCCGCTCAGCAGCGGGTGCTCCACCTGCTTGACGACTTCAGCGCCAGCCTTTTTGGCATCGTGCTCCGTCACCTTGGATGATAAGCGATACACATCCAGGGTGTAGTCTCTGGAGGGAGGGGAGGGCAGGGGAGGGAGAGAGAGAGTGAAAGAGATGCATGGCAAAGTCAGTTTTAATAAAGGCTTGTGGGGGTATTTTTCCCCAATTGCACACCCTAATAAAACACTGACTTGTACTGTTATACAGACCATCATTTTACACAACACCTCAGCCAAGCAAAATGTACAAAAGTCAATAAGCAAACCTGCAAATTCACCTCATAACATTCCATAATGTCAACACGGTTAATCCATAATACGATACAAAGATATTTGACTTCATGAATATATCCTCGGTCACACGTTTTCCATATACTAAATTTATCATTTAAATGAATTACTTCAGACCATGTGACTTCATTGCGCCTGGGTTCAACCGAATTCTTAACCAATCATTTAAGAGAACTTTTATTTTGTGGTGGTACCATAAAAAAAAAAAAAGAGTAAAAGAGAGTAGTAGTAGTAGTAGTAGTCGTCTGCGTGGGTGTGGCTGACCTGTTCAGCTGGAATTGTGTCCCTTTGACAAACGTGAGTTTATCCAGCGGCACACCGATGCTCTCCAACATGGCCTTGATAATCTGCTCGTAATACTGTACCCTGAGCTCCAGGAGCTCCCAGGGAGCCTTCATGTTGTCCAGGAAGGCGTGCAAGTCCGCAAAGAGGATGGTCACCTGAGCAAAACAAGAGAAAAGGTTTAATATCTGCATCAATAATAACAAAAACATTATTGAAAAGCAGATGTAGGTATAGTCTGTCTATCTACCCATCTATCTATCTATCCATCCATCCATCATCCATCCATCATCCATCTATCAGAAGGCCACAGGCGCCACGGCAGAACCAATTAGCGCAGATGAGAAGTTCCGTCTTATCACACAGAATCTGCAGGTAAGTCACACTTCCAAACACCACACCCACATATCTTTCCATGGGTGGCATCATGATCTTATCGATCCAAGACGCTATGCTGATTTACAGGTTTATTTTTTTTTTGTCAGTTGCACACGGCAGGAGAGGGGGAAGGGGTGTATAGATAACTCTATGAGCAAGGTTCATTCTGGCATTATAAAATTTAATTCAAGGACTTTTTACTTTTTTGTACTTTTTGAAAGCACATTTCTTTCATTTTCAAGGACTTCACACAAAACAAATACAATACATTTTCAATGTGATCTTTATTAATTAAAATATAATATTGTTATCATATGTTAGTCTCACTGTCTAATATTTATATTAGTATATCTATCTATCTTTATCTATCTATTATTAATCTCATTGTACTCTACCATTATACGTATTTATTAGCAACCATGCTGGATTAAATTTACCCATACTCTATGTTGTAAAGGAGATTCTCGAAACATTTTATCATGTTTGCGATTTTGCAAAACAAAACCAGGGGGAATTTCACTGGATTTTCAATGATGACATATTTTTCCAAGGACTTTTCAAGCACATCAGCAAAAAGGGGGCTATTTTCAAGGTATTCCAGTGCTTAAATTTCTGGAGGATGAGATTCAGGTACCTGGTAGGGATCCTGCATGAGATAAGATAATAACACTTTAGTCATCCCCAAGGAGAAATTGAATGGACGGATCCGCCCACCTGACATCCGGCCTTGAGGAAGTCTGCTATCTTGGCCATGGGGACGAAGTAGGCGATGTGGGGTTTGCCCGTGGTGGCCGTGCCCCAATACACCCTCAGCTCCCTCTCCTGGAGAACCTGCTTCAGCTTCTCCTCGCCAAGGACCTCCTGTGGTGTGCAAATGACGAGAGAAAAAGAAAAAAGAACCTGTAAATCAGCATAGCGCCTTGGATCGATAAGATCGGGACGCCACCCATGGAAAGATACATGTGAGAGGTGTTTTGGAGTGTGACCTACCTGCAGATTCCGTGTGATAAGATTGTACTTCTCATCTGCGCTCATCTGTTTTGCCATGGCGCCTGTGGCCTTCTGACTGACAAGACAGATAAACAGATAAGACAGAGGAGACAGATAAGACAGATCATTCCCACAGGGAAATTGCAGTTTCAGCAACATCTTACGTTCAAAAAGGCAAATAATAATGATAAAGCAATAAATAAAGCAAAAATATAATAACAGAAAATGGCAAATATATGGAAAAGTGTGGAAATACACGATGACATCGGTTACAATTAACTGTACATGATTAAATGTGAAAATAGACACTAAACCTAACGGTAAGGAACAAAATATAACCTCCACTAATACAGCAATAAATAAATACAAACAGAATAGAAGAAACATAGAGCCCAAATAAGAGACCAGAAGGATTTGGTCGTAGACAATAACTCGTCAAACAAAGCTAGAATTGCCTGCATAGAATAGGCCTTAACGTTTAACATTGAATGTCATCGGACACGCCAGCGAGTTAAGGCCGGAAAAAATGTACTTCTGTAGTGGGTCACAGTTGTCCATTCACTTCATCCGTGAAGTGAAGCCATTAGCCGCTCTCTGGGCGAACGGACACGGTTGCTAACCATGTGTAGCTGAGCGTAGCCCGGCGAGCGCTCCGGTAGAGCGGCCAAAACGCGGACCCCCGCAACGCACAACATTTGACATTACATTACATTTCATGACGCAGACGCCTTTATCCAAAGCGACTTACAATTACTCAAACACCGACGGACGCAGCCACCGGGAGCAATGAGGGGCCGAGTGTCTTGCTCAAGGACACTACAGCACGCTAGCAGGAGGAGCCTGGGATGGAACCAGCGACCTGTAGATCACTAGACCACCAGCTCTACCTGCTGAGCGACCGTCCCCGGGTAGCGGGGATATTCACGTACCTGGAAGCTCCGCCGTCACCAATCGCGGACCGACGCTTTCTGACGAGCGGGGAGCGGGGCGGCTAGGAGCGGGGCGGGCGGGCGGGAGGCGGGAGGCGGGAGGCGGGCGGGCAGAGGGCAGGAGCCGGTCGGGCAGGAGGCGGGCGGGCAGGCGGGCAGGAGCCGGTCGGTCCTGTCAGCGTGTTGCGTCAGCTCGGGCTTTCCGCTCTGCGATCGACTGCGACGCGCGCGAGGCTCCAAAGCAATCGAGCGCCGAGTTCCAACGCTCCGAGCGTCGCCCTCGGCGGCCGCTAGGGGGCGGCCTTGCGGCGCGGCCGCTAGGGGGCGGCCTTGCGGCGCGGCCGCTAGGGGGCGGCCTTGCGGCGCCGCCTCGCCCGGGCCGCGCTCCCCCTCCGCGCGGGCAGCGTGCGAGCGGTGGAGCTTCGCGGCTCAAGGTCCGAGCGGTTACGCGGCGCGGACGCCTCCACACGCGGTCGTACGAGTGCGCAGTGAAATGTCACGACACCCGGCGATCACGCACGATAAGCTACAAGCTAAACAAAAATAATAATAATAATAATAATACCTGCAATACTACAATGCGCGTAATCGACACGAGGTGCTCGGGCTGCCGGGCGCACAATCACGACTCGGGTTCTCTTATTATTATTATTATTATTATTATTATTATATCATAGAATTTTCTTCTATAATTAAATAATATAATTGTCTGTGTTGCATTAAATATACATTTAAATCCTCCTTAATGAAACTTACCTTAACTTACCTCAGAGAATAATTCGATATTATTTGATTTGTTTTTATATTAAAAAAAAAAAAAAAAAAAAACCAAGCCAGAACTAATGGGAGTGAACTGCCAAGAAAGGCCTTCCATGCCTTCCAGTCATTTTTGTTGTAACATTTTACAGGCAATAAACTTTTGGCTGTGCCTTTAGGTCAGCGATCAACTGAACGCTGACTGAAAACGATTCCTAACTCACTAATCTCCATAGTAAAAGATCAATATCTACAAATGATCCATCAGCGATGGTCATAGGAGTACGTGAGTATAAGTAATATGTTCATTTAATCTATGGTAATGTTATGTTTTTACGTACCAAGGCCAGGATGTCACAATGTCAGGATGTCACGATGCACAAGCCTTTTGCATATTTATCTGAAGGCTCATTTCCATCCACACAAATACAGTATGTGCAGCCATCCACATGAATTTCATTTATATTCCTGCCTTTTAATTCTGAATATTGTTTGAACTACGTCAGGAATGTCTTGTCTTGTACCTGTGTGTATTTAATGCTATTATTGCAATTGGTTAATCTTCTTCTATCCTGTTTAGAGCTAGTGGAATAGCTTTTTGGCTGTTGCTGTTCCCGGCCACTGTAGCCACAGGCCAAAATATGAAGCTATGGCTCACATTAAATGTTTTTAGTTAACTTTATCATGATGATGCTGTTTATCCCATTCACTGTGGGTGTCTGTGTGTGTAATTATTATTCATAATAATTTAACGGGATTTAAATGTCAGAGTTTGCACGTCCGTTTACACATCAGCCAGTGCATAAATATCGCATAAATATCACACACACACACACACACACACACACACACACACACACACACACACACACACACACACACACACACACACACACACACACACACACACACACACACACACACACACACACACACACACACAAAACAAAATTAATGCAGACAACAATTTCTATTTATTAACAAGATCTTTTGCCTTTTTGTAATTTTCTTCTTTAAATATCTACAGTAAACCACATGCCGACACGAATATCAATGATATTTACAGGTATATACACACATTATATATAAATATACATATTCACAGGAGGCGTGGTACACAAGGCTGGTGTGGTTTCCTCTCGGATCAAAGCGCACACGTTTGGCTACAGCCTCCAGTCAAGGGAATTGGACAAATGATTTACACAATAGTTAAAGACCCCCCCCAAAAAAATGCTCTCATTTTCAGGGCTGGCAGAAAGAAATACAAGGTGACATAAGGCAATTGGATGGAATTCTGCAAACATTTCACTCTGGTAACCCAGCCAACACACGTTGAACACATTAAACTTTATGTATAACATATGAAACTGTACATAAACCAATTCCATATCCAACGATATGAAACGCATGTAAATCACCTTTCCTTTTTCCACAATAGAGGTTTTCCTAATTCAACAAGAGATTAACACACACACACACACACACACACACACACACACACACACACACACACACACACACACACACACACACACACACACACACACACACACACACACACACACACTCCCACAATGCAATTATTTTTCTTTATCCATATACCCCCCCCCCCCCCCCCTTTTTTTTTTTTAAGTGCATGTGGAGGCTCACTGGCACGAGCAGTAACGACCCGCATCAAAAGCCATTTCAATTCTTAGTTATCTTTTAACCATCTAATTGCAAGCCCAGGTATGTTCTTAAATGGACTTCATCTGAAACTTCTCCAGTCGACACAACCCGTCTTAAATATGTTAAACCGCTGCTTTTAGTGTCTCGAACCAAACTAACTATAAATACTTAAATAATAATAAATGTCATGTACCAATTGCCCCCTTTTTTCTTTTGGCATCAAGTAGATTGAAAGAGATGACTCCTCTCGTAATATTCAGTAGCTGTGCTATAAATAACTAAATTAAGTCTAATTGTGGGAACGGACGCAGGTTGGTCGCAGGTTACGGGCAAATGAATTATTTCTCGGATTTAGTGGTTTTCGGTACATTGGTGGAACATTACAACATGCATTTGCTTCACAGCAAAACAACTTTTGCCTTCTTTAGTCACTGAGATCGGAGCAAAAAAAAAAAAAAAAAAAAAAAAAAAAAAAAGAACACAACTGAAGAGTGAATTCATACTTGAGCTTAAACCAGATCAATTCTAGGGCAAAACAAAAAATAAGTAAAGAAAAAAAAGAAAAAAATAATTGTGCAATGAATGAATTTGGTTCAATTTACATTATGGGTGCTCAGTCTAATATTGGCACAGTTAAGTGAGTAGAAATACTTCAATACAAATGCTGTTGTACAAATAACACCTGTAGTCCAATGATATAAAGGCTGTTTTAAATAAGTTAGTATAAAATTAATCGGAAATTAAGGCATAACCAACAGTCTGTTTATATCTCATGGAGAAGTTAAAAAATATATATACGTTTTTTCCCCCCAAGCTGGGCTCAAGGACGTACATTTTCAAGTTTACCAAAAAATGGCATAAAGCAGGACCATAATACTCCCCTATTCTGACCAAGAGCACAAATTAGGCAGCGGTCTGCTGCACCCGTCACATTTCAAGATTTTGTGCAACTTCTGAAGTTCTTGCCGATTTCTTATACGCTGGAAGTGAATGCTTAGACAGAAGCAGCAAAACCTTAACTTTTGTAACAATGCCTTAAACAAAGGCACCAAAAGTACACACATTTTCTGCTTTTCAATTTGTTTGCAATTGTTGCAATACACTTCTCGCAAAACACTACACACTTTCACTTTCTCACAGTTACTTGTTCAATAATGAAATCTCTTGGGAAAACACTTCTATTCACCTGCCTTGCCTTGTAGCTTGTCATTTTGACTGAATGTGTCTGACCCAACCCATGAGTTACACCATATTCACTATACGGGTGTGTGCATTCCCTGTTATGTAGAGTCCTGAACTTTGATGCAGCTGATCAGCCTAATGGGTTCATTTTCATCGATGATGCTATTAGTCTGCAAGGAGTTCTCCACCGCCATGCTATCCCTGGTCTCTAAAATACTGCACACATAATCCCATTTCTGTATACACTACATTATGCAGGTGTACAGGCTGCACCAGAGCCGCCCAGGTTCGTTGTCACCTGGGATGACAAGTTAGCTTCCACTGGGCTGCCCTGGTCCAGGACACCAATCACAATAACTTCCCGGTTGTATACTAGCCCCCTTACTCTCATTTCTCAATCTGATAGAGAAATTATTTTTGGCTTGGTGTGTGGAAAAGTGTATGACCGCCAACAACATGCCCGCCTGCCTCTTCTGCAAGCAACGGAAGAGGCATGCGGAGGCAGTGAGGTGGGGTCAGTCCAGGGCTGGATACAGCGCGCAAGGCGATAGTTTCCACGTTGCCGAGTCAGGGATGACATTGCTTGTGATGTGGTCAGACCTTAATAGACGGCTGGCTCCATAAACCATCCACCCCATCCCTTACTGTTTTTTGTTTTACTTTTGCACTGTAATTATTTTTGTTTCCATGAGTTTACAGTAACATATTGTACTAATTACTGTAAAACTGCAATTCTACTTTTCTTTGTGTTTTTTTGCCGTTCTAAAAACCTGCGATGGCAAATAAATAAACTGTATATATATTTTTTTTTTTCTTCTTTGAAATTTGAATAGATGTACTGTACCGGAACAATCTTTTACAGAACCCTGAATGAGAAATTAAAAAGGAATACCAAGAACTAAAGACAGCAATTTTTTTGTATAATGTGTTGCTGCTTTGAAAGAGTAATTCAAATGGTGCATGGGTCATTTTGTTGCAAAACTGCCATTTTGAAAAAGGATTGTGAGGTTTTGATTGCAGAGTTTCATTTTGAAATAGAAGTGAGACTTTTATCCCAAAGTGTTGTCTTATTTGGCTTGTGTGTAGCGTTTTGACACAATGAGCCACATTCCGCAACAAGTGTGTAAGCAATCGCAAAAAAACCTCTAAAAGAAGTCAAAACCAGACCAAAAAAGATGTATTCTTTTTCTTCCTCTGAAGCCCTTGAGCAGTTTGCAGTAAAGATTTGTAAGTTGTTATCGCAGTTCCGGAGGACGTGAAGGAGTGTCAGAAGGATGGGGAGGAGGCATTGTTGCCGCGGTTTCAGCGGGTCTGTCGCCCCCGCCCAGTGCAAACAGCAGTGAGTTACCCAATTGGTCTGTCGGCTTCCTCGGGGAAACAAAACAACAAAAAACGCCTACACCATGCGGGACAGCTCCGTCAAGTCATTCTCAGAGTCCACCTCATTGTCCCTGGAAGGAGACGGAGAGAAAGTTTATTTTACAAACCCAGGCAGGTAAAGACGGAGACGCCAGGACACAAAGCTCAGCCGCCATCTTACCGTTGCTTCTGCAGCAGCTTGCGGTTGCCCTGCCTCCGGTCCTCATCGATTGGGTACGAGCGGAAGATGACCAGGCCAAGCAGGATGAGCGCTATTGGTGCGGCGGAGACTAGCAGCTTGAGGGTTAAATCCACCTCTTCCGGCTGAGTGCAGCCCCGGGGGATGTAGCCTGCAAAACTGGAGATGAAGCGAAGGCATTATGAGAGATGAGCCAGCAGGGCGACAGGCAATTATCCTGAAAAACAAGTATCAACGTAACTGATTTAGTGAGGGTTTATTCAAAGCAGACACACACACACACACACACACACACACACACACACACACACACACACACACACACACACACACACACACACACACACACACACACACACACACACACACACACACACACACACACTGAAGTTGGGTTTGAGGGGCAGGAGATTTTGCTCGGCTGCTCCTTAATGCCGCGCTTATTGTGCTTTAGCATGACTTGCTGCCTCATTGAAAGACTTATGGGGATGAAAAAGAGACAGAGAAAAAGACGTGTCATGTACCATACGTGCAGCAACACTTACTCTAAGCTGAGTGTGGAGATGCCCAGGGAGATGCCGGAGGCAAACTTGGTGAAGAAGACGTAGAAGGAGTAGAAGATGGCCTCGTGGCCGGTGGAGTTGAGGTTCTGCACCTTGAAGTCGTCCACCACGTCGGGCAGCATGGACCTGGGTGGCGTCAAAAGCACAATCACAAATAGGAATACAGATTATCCTGTTGGTGAGTCAGGTTATGTGTGTGTGTGTGTGTCTGTCTGTCTTACCAGGGCAGCAGAAACGCGGCGGCCACTCCAACCCCGGCAGCGAAGGAGACAATATAGGTGACGATCAGGTTGCTCTTCACACACACCACCAGGACCATGAAGGGAACCACCGACTGGAGGGTTAAAGGAAACACCTTTCAGTTTAATTCTGGCGGGGAGGGAATTTCATCCTGTGGTTCCACTTACATTCAGTTTTTCTAACTTTACACATTGGCTTTGCAGCTTTTGCGAGGTGACTCTCTCTCTCTTACCGAGGTGCCAACGTAAACAGCGGTCTTCTTCCCAAACCGTGTCAGGAACCACTGCCAGAAGGGAATGGCCAGAGTAGCGGAGAGCTGAGAAGAGAAGAGCGAGATCAACACAGTTACTCACAGGGCCCTCTTTTCACGCGTGATTTAATAATGACTATTTCCACGCTGTCCGAAGGGTGGACCTAACAACACTCCCCCTCTCGTGTGTCAATGATAACAGAGAAAACTGAAGACAATATACCCTTCCCAAAACATATTCAAGTTCTACACCAGTCAAAATTCCACAGAGGGCGGGGGGGTAGTCCCACTTCAACTGCTCTTTGACCCCCCCCTCGAAGGGTCAAGACAACCTGTACACTGAGCACAGAGGGAGGAAAGCTTTCAAATTTTTCTACCCCTTGCTGCTTTGGACAGTCTACACGCCGCCAAAATCCAGTCTGATGTTCTAGGCTTCTTTGTACCGGTCGCTCGTCTTCTGATGTTCGGTTGATAATTTTCTTCGGCCCACGGGGAAGACTCCTGTCCGTGCAATGCGTCACGTAACATGCTCTACATTCTAGGGGATTTGCACCCACAGGGAGGGTGGACAAACTCCTCGTGTTTGTTGCCATTTGATGAACTCCCCGCTGCTGGTGGACAATGTATTCCATTTAGGTGACCTCTGCAGTTCCCAAGGCCCTATCGTGTTACGGCCTATTGTCTAATGACCTGGGAAGCATACAAGCAGCCCACTGCTTCCACTGGGGTGAATCCTTCTCCACACGAGATGCTCTCTGAGATTGATATCTCTCAATGTGCATTGAGATGAGGATTAAAAAATGCCATTTGCAAGTAGAGGTAGAGCCATATATTGGACCCAATTACAAGTAAAGGTCTGATTAAAAAGTTCAATGTTATTCATCAGAATTGTTGAAAGTTAAGAAAAAGAAAGAAATACATCCCGACTCCACAGAAACTGCATTGTCATCATGTTGTCTTGGTCTCTACAGTCCGATTTTGAGCACAAGCTAGTCCGACTGGTGGTGATGAAGTTGTCAAGAACGAGTCTTAGCAGTGTCAAAAAAACAAAACAAAAACACAACAACCCTCAATTACAGCAGCATGAGTAGCTGTTAGTCACAACCACCCTAACTAGTTGCATGGCAGCGCTTTTAAGAGGCCTGACTTTACTTTAAAGTCAATCCACCCAATAAATGAGACTTGGATCAAAAGGCTCCTCCAACTCTGATCCTTAACGTCATGGAACGGATCAGAGTCAGTAATCTTTCCGACCCCATCAAACCGGGGACAGTCTCTCGCTCTGTGCGGTTATTCTTCGCACGCTGGCCACGCAATCACTTCCCAGCCCAGATTTAACTATTCAAGGATCATATGTTCTGAGATGTTAACCCACTTTTTCCTTTCTACAGGTGTGGTTCATTTAAAAACCTAAGACTACGGGCGGTTTCGCAGACATGGTTTAATCTAAATCAGGAGAACATCATGCTAGAATTTAAAGCTGCTCTTTTGAGATGTTGCATCATTTAAGATTAATTAGTTATAGACTAGGATGTCCTAGACTAAGGTGATGAAGGACTAGCCAGCTCCTTCTGTCTGGTCTTGGTGTTGGTCTTAGTCCAGATCAACCTGGAGGCTCACACCCATTCATCCAAAATGAACCTGCCTCTAGCCAGGATTTATTTAATCCTTTACTTAGACCTTTTTAGCCCACTTAGACGTTTTTTCTTTTACCCGGACTAGAGCAAGTCTAAGACTATTTTAAACCAAGACTGAGAAAGGCCATTTCAGTTAGTGCAAATTAAAAATGTGAGTTAAGATCTGAGGTCTAAGATTAGGCCTAATCAGTGTCCCCGAAACACTCTCTATATATTATAGATATAAAAAGGGTTGAAGGTGTTAATTATGTTTCCCCCTGTAGCAAAGAACAGAGTCTCCAGCGTCGGTGGGAACAAGCTGCCATTTAGGGCTGAGCGGTCACGGTGGTCTCACACATCACCGAAATGAGAAGTCGGGAGACACAGACTCTCACAGGGAAAAGACTAGACTTCAAGTCGTAGGCGAGTTACGAGTTCTTTCTCTGTGTTCCGAGGCTAATGTCAGGGAGAATTTTGGGCGTGCTCATTGCTGCGGGAACTCACCATTATCACCAGGAGAATGTTCTGGAAGTCATTCCTGAAGCCGAGCGTGTAGCTGCAGAATAGGGCGAAGTTCCCCTCCAGGAGCTGCAGAGAGGAAAGCACAAAGAAAAGAAAAGCTCGTGAAAATTTACGGCGCTTGGGCCCGGAGCCGGTGGGCGAAACTGAGACGTCCTGTGAGTGAGCGCATCTGGCACCGAGTCTCTGCGTTACACACGGGAAGCGGCTTAAACCAGAAACCACTAAAACAAACACACAGT
This sequence comes from Zeus faber, assembly GCF_960531495.2. Classification (NCBI taxonomy): domain Eukaryota; kingdom Metazoa; phylum Chordata; class Actinopteri; order Zeiformes; family Zeidae; genus Zeus; species Zeus faber. The sequence continues at coordinate 29,039,648 of NC_137193.1, forward strand.
CTCCCTGAAGTAGCTTTGTTCACACTCGGGAACGAATGGGGAAACCGCTCCAACAACACACGGACAGGTTTAATTACGAAATTACATACACATCAAAGTAGAGGTCATATCATATCATTGACGTGTGTGTGTGTGTGTGTGTGTGTGTGTGTGTGTGTGTGTGTGTGTGTGTGTGTGTGTGTGTGTGTGTGTGTGTGTGTGTGTGTGTGTGTGTGTGTGTGTGTCCACACTCACCATGAAACCCAGCGAGGTGAAGAGGAAGCCCATGACCAGCTTGGTGTAGGGTCCGTGTCTCAAAACCAGCCTCATGCCCTGGAAGAACGACATTTGCTCTGACTGGGGATGACAGGACTCTGGAAGAAAACGAAAGAGGAAAAGAAAGATGGATCAATTTCAGTTTAAAAACTTCTGCAACTTTCTCAATACAGCTATTCCCGATTGGGGGGGTTCGGGGGGTCATGTTGAGGTCTATTCGTAAAGCATAGAGGTCAGTCAGCCTACAACCAGAACCATATTGCAAAGGAAGTGCTTCAGCGTGTGAGCACAGGGAATATGTCAATGGCAAACTGTCACATGGAGGCCAGGAACTTACTTTCATGGTTAAAAAAAAAAAAAAAAAAAAAAGCATCCCACTGGAAAACTCTGAAACGGGGGTTTTCAACGTGGGGTCCAGGGGGGTCCCCAGCAAAATCACTACTTAAACTCACCATTATTTAACCTACGAGACATTAGAACCATTATAGAATGATCCTACTTTGACTGTTATCTCGCCAACTATAGTAAAGACAGGTATGGAAGTTTGGACTAAGTCATATCTAACAATAAAGATCTCATTTTGTGGTCCAAGAGACAACATCTTATCAAATGAAGGGATCTCAGTATGAAAATGGTTGAGGATCCCTGATCCAAACCTTTACTAATGGAAAAATATACAGATGCATTAGGAAGGTTTAACCAGAAAGTAGGTTTGACAAATAGGGGGAAAAGGAATCAAAGGATGAAAAAGTGGAAGATTTACCTTTCTTCTCCCTCACTCCAAAGAACAGGATGAGAGCGCAGAGGACGTACATGGCGCAGATGACACCAGAGGAGATCATGTAGGCCGCTCTCTACATGGGCAGGGAATGAGTTACTCAAAAGAATCTGCATTAACAAATGGGTCAGATTTGATAATCCGGTTAGTTAGTAAGTGTGTATACCGTGTCCTGCAGGGAGATGACAGGCTCGCTAGTGTTTGTGGCGGTCAACAGGATGGCAGAGGAGGAGTTGCTGGAGAGCTCGGCCAGGACGTCACCATTGGGTACGGGAACGCAGGGCGCGTTGGCCATACCGACTATCTGGCCCTGGATGGCCGTGCCGATCAGGGTGCCCAGGACTTCAACGGTCATTCCTGATTGGTGGACAGAGATGGGGGACAGAGGTTGACACTTAGACTCTTAGACGAGCAGATTTACGGTGTTGTTAAAAGAGAAGGACAAAACCAAGCCATTTAGTCTAACAACCTCAAATGAACTTCAATAAAAGAAGCAGTTTGGCACTGGAAGGTATATATACATTACATACTTTAAGCTGAAGGCTCTGAATCTGTATCGGTGAAAGTGTGACTGGTGTCGATGGTACGTACTGTAGGCGGTGGCCGAGTCTCGTTCCTTCTGTTCCGAGCTGATGAACATAGTGAGGGCGGAGTATGGCACATGGAAACACTGAAGAGGAGGAACGAAAAGGGGGGTGATGAGGATTACACTCACAACTTGGAATGTTTGCAAATGCCAAAAAGTACAGAGGCCCTGTTTACACCTGGCATTAACATGCGTCCTGGGTGATCCGATCACAAATGAACAGAATGAACAGGCCAGGTGTAAACAGTCTGTTTACACCTGGCCTTAGAATGCATCTTGAGTAACCACGTGTGATCGGATCTCACTTCCCCGCTCTATATGCAAAGACCTTGGCATGCGCAAAATTAAAACAATAGACTTTGGTGCCGTGTGTACTGTAGGCAGCACAGGGTTCAGTCTGAACAAATTTATTTTGTTTCCTGATTTTTTATTTTACTTGTATGGAAAATTTTAAAACATGGACATAACCTCAGAGAATTGAAGTGGATTTTTTTTTCTCCCCGAGACAGCGGCGCGCCGCACACGCAATGCCGGTTTTCCTGTGTTTTCATTTTAGATGTATTTATTTTCGTAAGTTTCCTACTTGTATGAAACTATAATTTTAAACGCAACTAAGGGACTGTCCCATTCCGCGTTGGATCACTGCGTAATGGAGAGGAAGCAATTTCTGGTCCACTTGGTGTTCTGGTCCCTACTCAGTTGAGTAGGCGGTCCTTCAATGTGACCCAGGACACGTTCATGTGCACACTGTTAAAAGAAAGTAGTGATATGCGGCCGAGACCGCCTCCAAATGTGGTCTGAGCGATCAGATCCTAATGCGGCTTGGGTGCGTTCACACCTGCACTTACAGCTGTCCACTTGTGATCGATATTACCCAAGATGCAAGTTAATGCCAGGTGTAAACAGGGCCAGATAGACGTCTTTTTTTGTGTGCATGCTTGTTTTGTTTCCACTCTATCTAGATGGTTACGTAATAGAGGGGCCACATTTTTTTAAAACCACATTTAGCCACTTTGGGTGTATTTCACACACTGCAATACAGCTGTCGAGACTCAGAGGCATTTATTTGTAGCAAAGGTGACAAGAGGACTCCAAGCTTTTTGAGGAACCTACAATGTTTCATGCCAAATGGTGGCGATCATAACAAAAGTAAACATTGTTGCTCCTCAGCTTATCAACCCCAACACGGGGCATTCACTATGATTGTACGTGTGTGTGTGTGTGTGTGTGTGACTCACCGTCTGCAGCGTCTGGAAGAGGCAGTAGAACACCAGGTACCATATGACTTTGCCGTCCTCAAACGGAGGAACGTACCAGATGAGAAAGTAGGAGACCACGGCCAGAGGGGTGGAAAACAAGATCCTACAGTCACAGAGAGAAGGGGTGAAGAAGGGGTAGAAGGGGAAAGGGGTGGTGGGGGGGCGACAACAACAACATGGGATTATAAACGTGAGTGTACTCAAGCGTGGTGCCCAAGCTCATTAGGCAACAAATGCACAGTTTGAAAAGAGAGAGGCAACGGTTCTCAAGTTTTGGGAAATTCCCCATTTCCACTTGATAGGAATGAAAATGATATTATTTATTAAGATTTCAAATGATATATAATTCCATTTCCTTTTTTTAAATTTTCATTGTATTGCTGATAAAGACCATAAAAAAGTGTGTGTGTGTGTGTGTGTGTGTGTGTGTGTGTCCCCGATTGTCTCCTGTTCGAGGCAAGTGGAGACACAGCTTCACAGTTGTTAATCGGTGCGGTTGTGTCACATCTTCCAACCTGATGTGAGTAAATACAGATGGAAGGGTTAATGTTCTTCCAAGGCAGGTCCACACATGAATTAATGACATATAGACTGAAGTAGGTATGCTTTGGCCCGAGGGCCTAACATAGGTGTCTAAATCGTCTTATATTCCGATGTTGAGCTCCCGATGAAAGATGAACACCCCTCCCGCCTTGAGTAGAACTAGTTCAGTGAGGTGGCAGTGTGTATGTGTTTAAAAAAAAAAAAAAAGTCTGCTAGGGATTTTAAGAGTGGAATTAATTTCCATTTGATTAAGAACCATGCCATAACGCTCAGCCAAGCATTGTGTTCCCTCTGATTGTGTCTCCTCAGTGCTGAGTCCCGCTACCCGCTGGAGGCACATAATGAGGTCATATTAATGGGAAACAGCTGAGTGGGGAAGGTGGGGGAGGGTTCAGGAACATAGTGTCCGTGGTGGTTGTTTCCCATTCCACTCAGGGCTCTTTCCTGTGGCCTGATCTGCACTCTCCAATCAGACTTGAGTTTAGCGTGCGTGAAGAGAACTGCACATTTAACCAGACATTGTCAGAGGATATGGCAAAAGAATTGCCACACTGGGTGATTCATCCCTCCGGAAAAGGATATTGATTCAAAAAAGCGTCACAACATGCCACAAGTCGCCTCCTATTGAGTCAGAAGTAAATATAACAATGCAGTATTACAATCAGGCATTCTTAACAGGCAAACAGCACCTGTTTCACAAGACAGCCCACTTTTAGCTGTATTGCATTGTATGCTGTCAGAACTCAAACTCATTCAGTGACAACCTGGATCCCTCATTAAGCATCATTAGAATAAAGAAAAGTCAGTGTTTTTTCCCCATCCCTATGTTTGTTAAAGTGAAGTGAACTCACATGATATTTTCTCTGACCCCAATGAACTGAAACCAGATTGTGGTTGTGATTTTAGGAGGCCTATGCACTCAGGTACATTGAGTGGACTGCAATGTATTTGTATATGTAATTGGCAAAGAAGGTGTTTCCTCAGCGATGTGGCTCAATAACAGAGGGACAAGCGGAATATATCGATTCATCTTGGGGAAAAATGGGGGTCAAAAAAAATAAATAAAAAAATGTAGGTAGCCAATCATAATAAAGCCTGCCATGCAAAATGAGCAGATGCAAGAGGTTGGGGTTGAAGTTCAAGCAGCCACAATTTCTATTTTTGTGTTTGTTCTCAATCCTGCAAGTCATCTGTTGTGGAAGTTCATTTTGTATGAAACCCAGGACTAAGTGATGGCTGAAGACCGTCTTAACTTCTGGCATCCAGCGCGGTGCCCAAGTTGGCATCGAATTTCACCGTCCATAAAATAGGAGAGCTGACTGTAGGAGAGGCTTAACTTTCTCCTGATAAGTTTACTTATCACGTGACAGCCTAGATTGCAAATTACAATAATAACAGCAGGAGGAACTGGATTCCCGAAAAACTCTGTAGGCAATTACGGTAAGATAGAACTCTTTATTATTACAGGCCATTTGACCTTGTTTTCCTGTGTGTACTTATATGACTTGTTGGTGAAAATATATGCATTTTCTTTTTAAATAAGTCACCACACAAACCCAGAAGTAGGTAGAGCTACAGCATTCTTAAGTATAAGCTTGGCTAAATTGCCAACATGGTAAATTTAGTCATTCCCTGGTCATCTGCAGATTAGTATTTTGGTCACTAACATTATCATAGATCAAGCCAGAAACTCAGCTATCCACATGCAAAAACCTGGAACACATAATATTGATGTATTCCAGCAGCTAGAGTCATTCGCACCACTCCCTTGCTCCCCCTCTCACTTGAACTCTAGTAACCCCCTTTGAATTCCTCAGCCACCCTTTAAAAACGCTACAAGCCTGACAGCTAACTGCCATGATTCCATTGGCTGAGGCCGGTGGTGTGTTGTGGGCTGGACCATTGAGAGAGCCGGCCCTGTCTTTGTTGCCACCCCTCCCCCGCACAGAGCCATGAATGCAGCTGTGCTCCCACCCCCCTCGCCCATCCCATCCACCCTCGGGAGCTGCAGCGACGCATACGTCGAGATGAAAACCTCTGATCTGCTCTGCGTGATGACCAACCCAGCCACTGGTCATTCTGCTCAGCTGCATCATTTTCTCCCAAACCCAAACCGTATTCCATAAAACTAGAACATCACAGCAGCCTGCCTGACCCATTTGTGCAAGGCCAGCGACGGGCTGTCTCAACGCTGGCCAACATCATCATCATGGTGTGCGCACAGGATGGCTGAGCGATATGGGCGATCATGTTAAAATAGAAAGTTTAACACAATCGATATAAATCACTTTGAATTCTAAATCCCCCCTATATGCTAAAGCAAAGTAAGCTATATAACCAAATCACATATCATGACAAATGTCATGTATAATCAATGCATTAGAATATGAAGAATTGGCTTTGATTGCATCATGACAATGAATATGAAGAATTGGCTTTGATTGCATCATGACAACATAGGATAGAAAAATGTATACGATTTTCACCACATCCCAGGCAATTCTGGGACAAGGCCTACTGCCATCTCCAATCCAAGGATAAAATAAGGTGACGAGAAATGAATGTGCCACAGGCAACTGGCACTTTCGGCACTGGTCATCTCATCCAGTGGTGCCCCCTCACTCCAATCCCCCAGCACCAGGTCCCCCCTGAAAGGGGAACACTGCAAAGTAGCATTCGATATGAGGTTGGGCAGATAAATTGGGACTCTCCTGTGTGTACAATCAAGCCAATAATTTAATCTTGACACAGCCCTTTGGGACATCATTGGTTGGTTGCTGTAAGAACAGAGATTAATTGGTTTACAGTTGCATACTCCAGCTCTGAGCTTCTTTAAAATAATAAAATATAAATTGATGTCCCTGGAAACCCTCTTAAAGATATCAATGGGAATGGTCAGCTTTGGTTCTATTTAAGTCTAATGTAGAGCTTTGCAATGCTCATCCCCTCCATTAACCTGTAGAATTTTATGCTTGAAGACCTACCTGACTCTTCCGAGCTCAAAACCTCAAATTAGTCCCCCTCAATCACCACTCCTCTACCCCAACGTTGCAGTGAACCTCCAATCGTCACACAAGACGGCGTGTCCCGGACGCTCTCTGAAAAAGCCCCCGTGTTGGCTAAGGAGGTGGGGGGCTACCAGCAAACTTGCATAACCTGCATTTCTCACTCAAAACTCCTGGGTTGTACGTTTCACGCACAAGAGGGTCATTGACACACATCCGACCCGGGCCAACAGTCTTTTGACACCAGAAGCCCAAAAATCTGTAGGATACAGCACAGACGGCCATTGCTGTGATTCAGTTAGTCATTGAGAGACGCTCAGTGAGGGAGGTCTGGCCATGCGGGGGGGGGGGGGGGGGGGGCACTGTAATTGAGACCCCTAAAGGAAAGAAGTGGAGAGATAGTGTATGCATGGTCAACAAGGGAGGAGGAAGCAATTGCTTCAGCATGACCCAAGGTAACACTCACGTTTGACAAAGGGAAAAACCTTTTTGTGACACACACACACACACACACACACACACACACACACACACACACACACACACACACACACACACACACACACACACACACACACACACACACACACACACACACACACACACACACACACACACAGCAATACAATGAAAAATACAAAATAGAATTATATATCATTTGAAATCTATATAAATAATATCATTTTCATTCCTATCAAGTGGAAATGGGGAATATGGGGATGGTAGCTCAGGAGGTAGAGCTGGTGGTCTAGTGATCCAAAGGTTGCTGGTTCGATCCCAGGCTCCTCCTGCTAGCATGCTGTAGTGTCCTTGAGCAAGACACTTAACCCCTAATTGCTCCTGATGGCTGCGTCCGTCTGTGTTTGAACAATTGTAAGTCGCTTTGGATAAAAGCGTCTGCTAAATGACTAAATGTTAATGTTAATGTAATTTCCCAAAACTTGTGCCTAAACTTCTTCACATGCCAATGCTCCATGTGAGCTATAGTGAACCGACAACAGAAATTAATGGGACTGTCCCATTCTATGTCTTGAAAATCCCTTCAAATTCACATTAAATTGTGGGGAACCTATAGGATCGACAGAGAGACGTGGAGTTGAACTTACCAGGGTAGCATGCGTCCGAAGCGGGTCCAGCGGCTACGGGAGACCAGGAAGCCCACGGTGGGGTCCGTCACAGCGTCCCAGGCACGGCCAACGAATAGGATGATGGAGGCATAGAAGGGATCCAACTGTGAATCAAACACACAAGAAGGTAGGAATAAATCTATTTATTTTATTCTGAGGAAGATTTATACAAAAGTTTTTGGTTTTTTTTGGGGGGTTTTCCTGATGGATGTGGCTCCAGAAAAAAAGGCATTGTTTGAGGAAAACAATGAAAATAACAGCCAAATCCATTTCATTAATTCTTACAAATATGACCAGTGGTGTCCTAGAAATGTTTCATAGGGGTGGCCTGACGGGGTCAACGAAAATCTTGAAGTAGCACGCCAAAACCTTATTCACATGTTGGCAGGGGGGGTGACTGAGAGCATCTCACCTTTAAGCACGGTGTATAACTTTTTGGTTTCATTCAATTAAGAAATTGAAACAACACCCTTATTTGTTTTATTAGAAAACCCTCCTCACGAGGGAGCATTTCTGCTCTGTGTGCACAAATGCAGTCCCGTGCGCACAGACTGCTCAACACTGACTTTTGAGAATTTGGAGGCAGGGATGGAATAGACAGTGGCTGAGAAATGAGCAGAGAGCACTTTTAGAAAAAAAAAAAAATATATATATATATATATATATATACACATTTTTGATTAGGTGGGACCAGCAACTGTATCAGGATGGCTGTGCCCCCCCGAGGTCTAATGTTTAAGCAGGTGGGGCAGAGTAAAGGGTGTTTCTAGTCTACTTTCAAGTCTACTTTGCTGCTTTACCTGCTGTGTAAACAGTCAGAAGGTGAGTCAAGCAGCAACAATGATCCTAAGCAGCTCCACTGGGGCTGTATTCATACTTTAACACGAAAGGGCCTGCGATGAAAGCCAGACAGGATGAATGTCAGACCGCCTGACTGTAAGCGCTGCTCCATGCTGTGTCACCAAAAACAATCCCTAATTGGCTATCTTGAGCTGAATGACAAAAGACCCCCCCGTGAAGCGGTCGACTGGCACGCAAACATCGCCTTGACCATTAGATTAGTGTTGAAGCTAATTAAAATGAGCCCATCTTAATCAATGCTACCGACCCCGCCTTCTCTCCTCCGCCTCTTGATAAAAGCTGACTGCAATACTGACATTCAGTGGTCTCCCACAGTGCCACTAATGGGAAACAAAGGGAAAAAGTTTTTCCACTTCTTTACTCTTCTATGACAATGTTCCTTATTGGCCTGCTGTAGGCTCCATTTGTGACCCTGTAAGTGGGGGGGGGGGGGGGGGGGTTGGGGGGCGTGAGGGGGCCGGGGGGGGGGGGGGTTGTTAATGTACAGTGACATGCCCAGAGTTCCGCATGTAACAGACCACATTCTGGGCGATGAAAGCACAGTGTCCCAGCAACTGAAAGGGAAACACCACAAGTTCTGTAGGGATTCTTGGGGTAGGGATTTTTCCTCCCCGCGGCGGCCTCGTTTTCGCGTCAATAGCATTGAGGTCGCACACTCACCTGAGCCACGTCCAGCAGGTAGATCTGCAGAAAGAAGCCCAGGGCGCATCCTGTGATCTGGTAGGGCGCTCCACCGATGGCATAGCAAAGCTTGTTGCAGGTCGACAAGCTGTTCCTCGTTTCATGCTAAAAAATAAATAAATAAATAAATAAAATGAAGGAAAAGATGAAGAATATAGGTTTAAAAATCAATGAGATGGATCATGCAAACAGACAAAAAAAATGATAATGGTGAAACAGAACATCAAGACAGAGGCGAAGTGTATTGAGCTTTGTTACTAAAACTTACGTTTCTTTAGGAATTTTGCACATTCAATATTAATCTACTTTGAAGAGCAGCTCGAAAGCTCAGAGCCTGGTTACAGTCATATCTATTGGCTAATGTGAAAAGCTTAATGCTGAAGACTAATCACCCTCGCTTTCTGTGGTTGTGTTTGCTCAGATATCAGTTCTGTAGGACTTTCCTCCCTTCCAGCAGCACACATTAATCCACAAATTTGATTTCCCCATTTCAGGCGAGAGACATTTTGACTTATGGCTCACAGAGAACACTGCCAACACATAAGGAGAAAGCGACTCAAGTCAAGCTGGCAAAGAGAGTCGTCGTTTAACTTATTTGGCACGAACCAGAGACTTCCACTGTGAAACAGCGAAGCCTAATTTGGAAACCAATGCGCCCTGCCCCGTCTGTGCAATTCAGTCCAATCCCTCCACTGTGCGCCAAATTCATTGCCCCACAAATAAACTTTTCTCAACACCATCTGATCTAAATGAAGACTAATGATATCTCCCTGCCTGGTCAGTTGATACCAGCGCTAAGTCATAACACCCACCTGTGTGAGTGTGGACAGGGACACCCGCCCAGTTTGACCAGGGTGCTGGCCGTTGTTGGCCCTCCACTCAACGGCTAGACAGTGCCATGCTTACACACACCTCTTTGGCCAATCAAAAGGCTTTGGCTGGTACCACGCACGCACGCACATACACACACACCTCTGTGAAATAAGAGCACATTAGACACCTGTGCGTGTCGGCTACAACACATGTGACAGACTGCCAATCAGACCAGGCTCAGAAAACACATACGCAAAAAAAAAAAAAACAGCCACTCGAGGGACTTGCCGCGTTGATAGAGGCCATAAATCCAGTCTTTGTTTAGGTGACAACCGCGATTGGCCGAAACAGGATATACGTCGCGTAACTGGGGAGTGGTATGGTGTTGAGGTGTATTCAAACCTGACCAGACAATACACAATGGTCAGCCGAACTGTCAGGCTACCGATAGGCTGGCCCGGGTCACACCTCCCCATTGTGCAGGTGAAAACACGGGAGAGCCTCTGCGATTGAACTTGACACCCCTCTCCATGTGCGCAATCTCCCCAAAACAAACACACATGCAAGCAGTTTTGTAACCCCACTCCGTATTATCTTTTTGAGTCTTATTTTATTTTATTCACTAACTGCATTACATTTAGGAATCAGTTAGTGTCAGTTAGTTAGTTGGGTAGAAATTAGGTAGCTATTGTGTTCAGTTTAGAATTGATTGTGCATAATCTCAAGGTGCGTTGCAATGACATTTCACTGCATATATGTATGAAGGTATGTATATGTATGTGGCGAATAAACCTCTTAAATCTTGAAGCCCGTTGGACCAGTAACGTCAGCTTATGACAGCCTTTGTAGTAAGTTACACTTTAACCTGTTATCTCTGTGATTTTATTATTATGTCTCTATGTATGCACGCGCACACACACACACACACACACACACACACACACACACACACACACACACAGGTTAATATGAATGGCATGTGTCATGTGTGTGTCACCCTTTTCCATGACCCTGCTTCAATGTGATCTGCTCAAAATACCAGTCCTTGCATAAAGCATTCTGGCACCATAAACTACATTACAGTAGGACGTGTTGAAAATGTCCTTCCAAAAATAAATGCCCACTTGTTCACAGGTGAACTAGGGTAAGAGAGAGAGAATACCAGACTATGACGACTACTTCCCCTCCTCACCATTAATAATAGTACCTGCTGTATAATAAGCTCATGCTCTAATCAGAAGTAGGCACACGTGGTTTCTTCATGGGATCCAGTTAAATATGACATTCCTTAACAGCAAGTTGTGACAGCCAAGGAGGACTGAAGTCCGGTGCGGCAGCGGAGCGCCTCCCTATCTTTACTGCCACCGCATCGTGTGACACGTAGCCTCGCTGGGCCACACCGCCTCCGTAAATGGCATCGAGCATCGAGCGTGACAATGTTATACATCTCATTCACCCCCCGAAATAAAACAAAAACGAACAAACAACACGAAAATACATGCACCGCATTAATAAAGCCGATAATCCCTCGAGGGTGGGAATGCTCCGAGGTTTCATTCAACCGGGGTTTTAGGTTGAAGAATTTAAAATGATGATAATGATATATATATATATATATATATATATAGCATGAATTGACTTCACTTTAAGTGATGCAGTTAGGGTTAGCACATAATGGTTGGCGGAGGATGAACGTACCTTCCCGGCGACCTGTACGCCGTCTGTGTTTACCGGTTTATTCAATAAATTCGTGTTGGAATATTGTTCCGCTCCCTCTCCTTTTGCCATTGCCAAGCCGGGCCTATTTATTTTATTATTTTTTTTTTTTTTAACTCGGTTCTTATTCTTTCACGGAGGAAAAACAAAAAGGGAGAAGATAAATATTATTGCCGAGAAGAAAATCAGCCGCGCTGGCCACGCCGTCCCCAGTTCAAACGCGTGAGCCCGTCTCGCAGCGGTTGGGTGTAGTAATTTCAAGTGGACCACGCCCCTCCCACGAGCCATTCAGGCCCCGTCTCGGCCCCGCCCCCAAGAAGGAGGGCTGGGGGGGGCGGCCGTCACGTGACCAGAGAGACCCCCACCCACCCGGATTTTGCTTTATCGATCCGGACCCGTTTCAACGCGCCGTGCGTCAAGCCCGCCCGCCTGCCATTGCTTCAGTGTCGTTATTCAGCTTCAAACTGTTACTCTACATTTTCCCAGGGGCTGACCTGGCTCCTTTGGGGCCCCAGGGGCGACATCTCAAATATTGAACCCCCCCACCCCTATACACACACACACACACACACACACACACACACACACACACACACACACACACACACACACACACATAAATACATATAGAAATGACGCAATTCACATAATTTCCGTAGTAATCCGGGGAGGCGGCACTTGCCGTCATTTGCAAGATTGAAGATTCAAGATTCAAGGGGTTGCTTCGTCACGTACATATACATACCTTCATCCATATATGCAGTGAAATGTAACGCAACGCACCCGGTGATAACACACAATATGTCCGAGGGGAAAATTTCTTTCTAATAGACCGACTAACCGACTCCTAAAACGTAATACAGTAAGTCGAGTACTCATAGAATAAAAATAAAAATATATAGAATAAAATAAAATACAATCAAATAAAATGAAATAAAATGGAGTAGATAGAGGGAATATGCTTATGTATATGGAATAACTCTCTTCCCATTACACATATTTCCTTGCAAAATTATTTTCCTTGCGGAACTTTTTTTTATTAAACATTCTGAGTTTGACATTGTGAGAAAACTAAAAGCGTTTCGGTAGTTCTTGTTTCTGGGTGGGGGAAGGCAACTTGATTCAGCCAAGTTGCCAAGGTGACGTATAAGTGTAATATCCCTGTCCCACCGCGCCAAAAACCCGGTAGCACTCGCTAACATCTGGCATTTGCCATTAGTGGCAAAGGTTACACCCAGGTTTCAGTCCTGGGACAAATGACCCCGCAATACTCACACCCCAGCTCCGATCAGCTCTGGTGGAAACAGGACGCCCGGGGCGACACACCCATTTTCGCCCCTTTACCGGCGTGATGCGACACGCGTTGAAGTTCTGGACGTTGGCACATAAATAGGCAGGGATATCGGTTTATTATTCGAACATTTCATACCCCATTTAAGAATCCAGAATCCAAATCAGAAGTTATTGACTTTTCTCCCGCATGAGGGGTCTGAAATGAAATGTTTTGAGTGTGGGGATCGCTCCGGGGGGACGGCAGCGCAGAGCCCCAGTGCTCCCCGACGGGCTCCGAGAGACTCCAGCACCGGCCCCAAGCCAGTCTCCGAACCGGAGGAGCGTCACCGCTTCCCGCCGCCAAAGGACCGATATTCCATGCTGCTTCTACTGTTTTTTCCCCAGTCACACTGGAACCATTGCACGCCTTTTCCCGGCGTGGTCGTGACGTTGACCGTGACACAACAGACAGGAAGAAAAAGAAAGGCATACTCCTCTACTGGCAATGGGAAAGGCGTCAATCGTCACCCGCGTCTCAAACATCCGGGTATACCGGCTAATTTTGGTGAGACGGTATGAGTCTCAAAGGACTTTCCAGGCCCACATTCAAAGGAAATGACACTTCCTGACCACAAAGCCTCAGAAATCCAATCAAATAAACTTCCAGGTCATCCAAAGGACGGAGCTATTGTCAGTGGTTTTTGATGATTCTTGAAGATCGACATCGTGGGCCGCTCCACTTTCGGAAGAACTCTGCCTTGGCTGCAACTGCACCCGGACCAGCCTGAACAGATGATACGACGACAACAACAGCAAGACAGACACAAAAGCAAAACGCCGCCCACTGTCCACAGGAATACAGTAATTATACGCTGTAAGTGACTGAAGCTGAAGGACACAGTGAGAGACACCAAAGGCGGACGCCAACAAGAAGTCAAGCCTGAGAAAGTGGCGCTGTCTCTGCCAGCACAGTTCTGGTAGACTGTACGGTGGGTCTTCAGGAGCCAGTATGTCTATGGGAAGCAGGAGTCCAGCCCAGTACTAGTCAAGAAGCCAGCATTCCTCCAGTGGCACGACGGTAGAAATGGCAGCAGCAGCTGTAGTAGCCAGGATGTCAGTCGGCAGGTCTTCAGGACCAAGTGCGGTCTGTGCGAAGCAGGAAGCTCGTATGAAGTCAAATTGACAATTGCCGTGGACAATGACACAAAGAAAGCTCTCGTAGATGTCGAAAGCAAAAACTCCCCCAATTTTCTAACGTGACCCACAAAATATAACGTCTGTTTTAACTTGCTCGAGTGCTTGCGATTTCTGGCCCCGTTCGTAAATAACCGCCCTCCTCGATGCTGACCAGAAAACACGTCAATCTGGCCAGTTTAACGTCTCTGGGAACAGGCCTCCCTGTTGAATATAAGTGTATCCCAAATTCCTCACGGACCGTAGAACAAACAACAAAGTCATTTAACTGCTCAACAAGTTGACTGGAGTCTGCCGCCTATCTGATGTTTTTTTTCCTGAGGCCGGGCTGAAATCCTTTTATTTAACCTTTTATTTGCCAGATGATTTCTGAAGCTCTATAGGTTCACTGTGCGTTCCAGTTTTAGCTGAGCACACATAGCATGCAGCGCACACATACACAGACACACACAAACTACACAGCGGTGCCTGAATGACTCATTTGTGTGTCACTGAGGGGTTGCTCAGTTTGCCAGAGACGTATATACACATATACACTCGTGATGTTTGCTTTTACATAGTTAAACCCCCAAGAACATATTTAAAGACATTGACTGCATGGACATCTCAGACAGAGCCCACTGCCTCTTTCTTCATTGAATCGTCTTTCCAGAATATATGTAATTATTTGTTAGGACGCCCATAACCCTAACCCATTACCCACAACACCTTCACCCTTAAAATAGAAAAGGTACTTGTCTGCCTCATAGTCACGCCTCATTTAACATCCGATTGTTGAACGTCGACACTGCCAACTCTGCACTGTCAAATTGAGGTTATCAGACTGTACACACACACACACACCCACACACACACACACACACACACACACACACACACACACAATACACAGATCAATGTCCGTCAACAATATAGATAAGGGATTTTGTTCTGTCCTCAAAAAGCTGTTGGGGATCTGAGGTAACGTGACACTGAATACAAATTATAGATCAATTTTAACCTGAGCTATGCACAGGATGTCCCAATAGGTGGAAGTGTCTGTGGGTTACACCCACCGGGTAGTGGAAAGTCGAGTGGCAGCACTAGTGTTTAGCTTGACTACTGCCAAAACACACGGGAAAAAAAACATGTGGGGGAAAAATGGGAAAGCGCTGTTGTGCGACTGACTGCACAAATGTTGCACGGTTTAGAGGCGGTGGCACTGACAAAAAGGCAGGCGGCTGAACTGGAGGTGCCAGAGTTGAGGATGTTGAGATTTTCATTGGGAGTGACAAGGATGGACAGGATTAAGAATGAATACATTAGAGGGACAGCTCAGGTTGGACAGTTTGGTGTAAAAGTGAGAGAGGCCAGACTGAGATGGTTTGGACACGTGTGGAGGAGAGATGAGAGTTACATTGGGAGACGGAGGCTGAGGATGGAGCTGCCAGGCAAGAGGAAAAGAGGAAGGCCAAAGAGAAGGTTGATGGATGTGGTGAGGGAGGACATGCAGGCGGGTGGTGTAAGGGAGGAAGATGCGCAGAACAGAAGGTATTGGAGGCAGATGATCCGCTGTGGCGACCCCTAACGGGAGCAGCCGAAAGAAGAGATAACAGAAAGCATGAATATTACATTACTATAGTACTATATAGACCTAGTTTGGGTGTCCTAAGTCACATGACAGAAGATGGTCCCTAATACGCTTCGTATGGTTTTACCTGTTGCTCGTTGATTAGTGTAACAATCAACAGGCGTGCAGCCACACTGATCCTGGGCCCAATTACCTAGACTCAAGACCGGGCATGTTCTTGGGTTTGCATGCTTGACCTTATCCAGAAAGTCTGAAATTTCATTTTCTGTAGGTTTGGCATCACGGTGCTCTGACATTCCCGTCCACTGGAGCCAAAACCGTTCTCCCCTGCGTTCTGGGACAGGTCATATCCATAGAAGAGGGTTCAGAGTAGCAGATTTTCCTTGTTTGTGTCGATCGAAGCCACTGACATGGCAATGAAGTGCACGATGTGTCATCATCACTCCGGTCATAACTGCGAACATTAACGCTGCTGCGTGACAACGTGTCTCTCCAAGTCCTGTCATGCATGTACAATGGGCTGTCCAAACTGTCCCTGTCTTCCCTGCAGCCATGCAACTTCTAGTGGGGGCTCATTCATTTTGTAGCTGTGTTTTACCTGCACACATATATAAAGTTAGTGAGTGGCAGTGGTAGATGTGAACAGAGTAGGCCTAAAACTTACAGCTTTCAAAATAAAAGTTGTAATAAAATAAAAATATTCATACAAATCTGCATAGAAACAGAGTATCCATTGGTGTCCTCGTTACTTGAATTTCACCCACAAATGCAGCCTTGAAGTACGACCAAGCATCAAGACTTTTGTATGCCTTCAGCCTTTGTTTTGTGTATTTCCCCGGTGTCAAAATCAGGTACATATAAATGTCAGGAAACTCATTGTCCATGGACCACTGGTTCCTTGGTAAGTTGTAAGGATCACTGTCGAGTCCAACTGCCTTTAATTTATGCAGATAATCGTGCTTTTACTCCCGGTTTGTGCATACCTTCTATTGGAGAAAAGTCTGTTTGAAATGGGTTTCTCATCATATTTGTGGAAAAGCGTCATCTGTCTCACTGTTCTTTTGACAAGTCTTTTTTTTTTTGTATAGCTAGTCTCAAGCAGCACTGTCCTGTTTATATGAATAGGAACTAAACACCCCTGTATTTCAGGCCAGAAAGACAAAGGCCTGTGGTCCCTGAAGACGCCTTGGACTAATCCAGCACAGTATTTTCCCATGGCTCAGTTTACCTGACCCATCTATTTCATCCTGGCTCTCATATATTGCGAATGCACTGACGTTTGTGCGTGTGTGTGTGTGTGTGTGTGGTTCATCTTTTGCATTCACCCAAATGTATTAAACAACACAAGTTAAAGTCACGCCACCTGCCATTGCTATAGACACCTTAGCGGAGGCAAAAAGCCCCCCTTCCCCTGTCCTTCGGATAAACATATGTGCGTTGATTTACTTTATTGCGCGTGTATGTTTTTGTCTGACGCACGTGTGCGATCCCAGACTCTGTGTGTTGCCAAACACAGCGTGTGTGAAGGTTTGAGCGCAACACACTATGCAGGGTATGCAGAGGTCGTCCGCTGGGTCGAGCCTCCCCGTGCGTCATAATAGCAATGCACCAGGGTATACATTGCCACGGGTGGGCCATGAGGGAGGGACAAGCACACAGACACACCTGCATACACACACACACACACACACACACACACACACACACACACACACACACACACACACACACACACACACACACACACACACACACACACACAGAGGTGAATTAGGACAACGGAAAGGAAAGGGGGTAATTGACGCATGGTTCGTATTCTCGCCAAGACCAAGAAGGATTTTCAGGGAAAATGTCAGATGAGCTGGCCGGGTTGATAGGTTGGAATTTCTGAATCTGGCGAAGCACTGCATTAGCGCACGTCTTGTTCTCTTTACACACCCAAGTATACATATTCTGGATTACATATGTATTTTTTTATCTGCTAGAGTGCATCTTCCTTTGTTCTGTGTGAAAGCGTTCAGGACAAACACGGGATCAGGACAGGGAGGCTAGACGCACGTCGGTCGTGGAAGACGATCTGGTACCGGAGGAAGGGAACAGCAGAGCTTATACAGTACGCAGGTCCCTAACTGTTGGCAGCTGCTGTTCTCCGAGTGGAGTGAGCCTGACCGCAGACGATCATCAGGTTGTAAAATAAAAGAAAACCACACTTACACAGGGGTCAGAGGGAAGCAGGCTTGGCAGGCATGACAACATTCACTTTGGAAAAGCCGAGGCCCCGCTAAAGCCTTTTTAGTGGGGCCCTTCTATTTGCGAGCAAAACAATGTAAGGAATGCATATGCGGGGGCAGTGGCTTCGAAAGGTAGGGTGGGTCGTCTCATAATCGGAAGATTGCTGGTTCGATCCCCTGTTAGCGTGCTGATGTGTCCTTGAGCAAGACGCTTAACCCCCTTACTGCTCCCCAGGCACCGCAATGGCAGCCGACTGCTCCTAGACACATCAGTTGCTCAGATGGGTGAAATGCATGCAGTACTTGTGCAATGACAATTCATTTACTCTAATATGGGCACAGGCATTTACAACTAGCATGAAACCTATTGTTGTACCACGCTAATGCAAACCTGTTACTTGCGGCGTTTCCATGTCATGCTGACTCCTGTCCTATTCTAGCTTTTATCTGACTTGGCCTTTCCTCGCTAATGTAATACCAGTGGACGGTACCCCGCTATGGTGGCTATGTGTCGATCCTAAGGGCCCGGCCGTTTTGTGCCTCGCAAAGGCAGCCAAATGCATTCAATTTAATGACTGCCTTGCAGTACGTTATTTGTTTTTGGCTGCAGAATATCATGAGCACAGATTGAGTAGCCTCTATGGTGCTTTTGTTTGGTCCGTCTTGAATAAGAGAAGAGTAAGAGGAAACCGATGATATGACAAGATTCCTTCAAAAGTACGCTATAATACACTGAAAAGTTGTGTACAATGTCCATTATTATGCTCAGGAACCCTTATCACACTTTCCTACCTACATGATCTCACACAGGAAGTGTACAGTTTATTTATCACATACTGAGCTGAGTAAAGTCCATCATTTTATGTCAATGTGGCTCGGGGTCAGCGAATGTTGAAAGTGGCGTGGCTGGAGTTCAGGCAGACACGACACGGAAGATGACATCATCACCGTGCCCAGTTGCCAACAAATAGAATGTGTTACAAAGGGTATTTTTGTGTGGGAGAACGTGGGACATGAGAGGCAGTCAGAACTTTTTGTTATTATGTCTATCT
The DNA here is from genome assembly GCF_960531495.2 of Zeus faber. Classification (NCBI taxonomy): domain Eukaryota; kingdom Metazoa; phylum Chordata; class Actinopteri; order Zeiformes; family Zeidae; genus Zeus; species Zeus faber. The sequence goes on from NC_137193.1 coordinate 29,058,591, forward strand.
TGCTTAAAAAATAAACATTTGTATTCTGCCCCTTAGCTCGTATTTGCTACCCTTTGCCCCTAACCCACGTATTCCCCTCCGTGTGAAATTTAAAAACTCTGGCAAATTTAGCAAAAGACTGTGAGAAATCGCCTTCCACCGGCTTCATGCAGTTAGAAGTCATTTCCCAGACTTGGTGCATTTCCTTTTCTTTCTGCTGGTTTCCATCATACTCTGCCTAAATAGTTTGTGACTTTGTGGTGTGTCATAGTTTTTTCCCCACTGGGCGTAGCAAAAGCAGTGTCGGGTTAAACCTGTCCCCAAATGACCCATGTGTGCATCCAACACAGCCCTGCGATGACAGCCATCCCTGCTTTCTTCACAGTCATTGGATGAAAGCCAGATTTTGGAAAAGCGTCTGTACTGCAGTGGTTTGACTTTTGAAGGCGTCGTCGAAATATGTGGGGCCCGGTATTAGAGATGGAAATGATGTGCAAATGATGTGCAAATGATGTGCAGTTAAAAAAAAGGGACATCTGGCCATCCTTACCCAGACTGATATCAATGTTTTGTCTACATGGGAGCCAGATCATCTGTGTTGCCTCATGCCTGTGCGTGGACGTGTTCAAACACGTACAGTCAACCGGATTTCCATCGGGTTTTGAGTAAAAAACAAGTTGCTATCATGTTCTGCCTCGCCAGTGAAAGCAAAACAGATTCCCATCTCACCTGCAGCACGGCAGATCTTCTCATCACTTTTCAATGCAACCGAAAACCCTCTGGGTCGCTGAGAAAGTACAACTTGCGCAATAAAAGTTGCTGAAACCATAATAAAACCACCACATCAGAGTCAATGCTGCGCACATGCTCTGGGCTGCAGCTAACCTGCAGATAGGATCCGGATGGGATATCGGAGAAACTCCAGGGACTTCCAGCGGAGAAGGATGTGAACAGAAGAAGGGTGGGAAAGCGAGGGGAACTATCCGTCCATTCTGATGCCAATGGAACCCCTGGACCCCTAATAAATAATGCTGCACGGAGCAATACATGGGGTCCAATTTAGTTGTGTTAGGTACGTATTATAGTTTGCCGGGTTCTGTGAAACGCAGCACAAGTTACAATTTTCAAAGTTAGGTTTGGGTTTTTTCACCCGTTGTCTCGTAACTTTTTTGAAGGTTTTTGAGATTTATTTGGTCTTTTCTTTAACACGAGTGTGACTAACCTCTAAGGATGGATGCTCTGTCCACTCCTTCTTTACTGACTGGCGATGCAACTTGGTCGGGTCACACTGAGGAAAACCAGTCATGACCGAGGGGTCCGAGTCCGCCCTGACATACATAAAGACATGTTTACTTTAAATTAAGTACCTAATTTTTCATGTGTTGATCACCGTGGACTTACGTCTGGACCAATCACAGTGCACTCAGTGTTGCACTCACCGATAGTTCATCTTGTGTCGTTTGGTTTAAATGTCCCTCAAGAACTCTGTTTTAACGATTACGATCGTTCCTGGATTATGCAATGCGCAAAAGAAAGGGACGGTTCCTCCAAAGGTTCTTAGAACGTCCTGTGGTGCAAAAACGCCTTCTGTGACCGATTATAGATTTGGGGTTTTGTAAAACGCTGCACGCATTACGGTATTCTGAGAACGCAGCATTGGCTCAAGTTGTCTTTCTACATTATGCAAACGCTATGCAGTCCACAGAGCGCAAGTCGCTGAATGAGAATGACTTCCAAGAGACGAAGCTTGGCCTTATATAACTTTGGATGATGATGTCACAAAGTGCCTCAAATTAATCAAATCACGCCAACATTCTTCTACTTCCAGTAAAATCACAAGTTTTTCACTCGATTATGCTTCAGGAGTACGTCAGTATTGATCAAACTCAAATGAAAAGACATCTGCAAACGTCCCGGCTCTAACGAGAACTCAACCATGTCTGTGTGTACTGCGGTTGTTATTAAGGGCCTGTTTTTTTTCTTTTCTAATTTTCTGCCTCCCCCTTGCAATTCTTTCGCAAACCCACTAAAGGGCACGGCCCGCTGGTTTGAATAACGCTGATAGACAATATAGTGCATCAAGAGAAAAGGGTCAGGAAAAATACACACGCACAGCCAGTTAAGGACATTTATAGTTGTGATCTGTTTTTGTTTTTGTTATTACATTCTGTACTTTTCTGTTCCAACCTGCCTCAGACGCCACCCAACCTCAGTTCACATCCACTTAGGTCCTCTGCACTCCTTACCTACTTTGTCAGGTATGTGGCATCTGTGGGTGGGTGTGTGCATTTGCCTTTCTGGCAGAGAGAGCCGTATCAGCCCAAACTTGTTTGCACCCAAGGCACCCACTGAAATACAGGAAATATGGGGATTAAATATAAGCTTGCTTCAAGGGCCATTGGTTGACTCCATGGGTCACTAGTTTCACCCTGTACACACATGACTGTGTGGCCAGGTCCAACACCATCATCAAGTTTGCTAACGACACAGTCGTGGTGGGCCTGATCAACGACGACGATGAGGAGGAGGTGGCTGACCTGCCACTCTGGTGCCAGGACAACAGCCTCCACCTGAATGTCAGCGAAACCAAGGAGCTGATTGTGGACTTTAGGAGAGGATTACAACCGAGGATGGGACTTCTGTCAACAGGTTGAGCAATTCCAAGTACCTGTACATGGACTATACACACAGACACTCGTGTGAGAAAGGCAAGGCAGCATCTTTACTACCACAGGCAGCTGAAGAAATTCCGGGTCTCGCTGAGGATCATCAAGTCCTTCTACTCTGGAGCAGTGGAGAGCATCCTGACAGGCAACATCACTGCCTGGTTTGGGAACTGTACTGCTCAGAACAGGCGAGCCCTGCAGAGGGTGGTGCGTTCAGCTGAATGTACCACTGGAACTACCCCCCCCTCCCTGCAGGAGCTATACACCAGGAGGTGTAGGAGCAGAGCCCGCAGGATCATGAAGGATCCTCACCACCCCAACAACGGACTGTTCCAGCTGCTGCAAGCGCCTCCGCAGTCACACAGTGAGGACAGAGAGACTGAGACGGAGTTTCTTCCCACAAGCCAGAAGAACTGTCAATGCTGAACTCACCAGGGGTCCTCACTGAGACACTCATATAGGCCCCAGTGCCTTACTTTACTGTATGTAGCATACTGTACTGCATACTGTATCACTGTACTGGGTTACTGCATACTGCGCTGTATTGCTGTTCTGTTCGGTGTTACTGTATTGTTGTACCTTACTGTTTTATTCTGTACGGTATATCTCCACACACACTACCTCACTTTATTCACATGGCACTTTACTGCACATATCTGTATATACAAAATAGCCTATTCCGTATACATACGTCTATTCCCTTTATTTTTATTTTGTATTACCTTTTTGAGTCTCATTTTGTTTGATTTGATTTGATTTTATTAAAATTACTAACTGCATTCCATTTTAGGAATGGGTTAGTTCAGTTAGTTAGTTAGGTAGTAATTAGGTAGCTATTGTGTTTATTTTAGAACTTATTGTGCATAATCTCCGGGTGCATCGCAATGACTTTTCACTGCATAAATGTATGATCGTATGAATGTGTATGTGACAAATAAACCTCTTGAATCTTGTCAAATTCTATGTAGAAGGTGCATTGATTAAAGACACTTTAACTATTACTTAAATTAGCTCGTTAGACTTTTAGGATGGGAATAATCAAACGTTTTTAACAAAGCAAGTAGAAAATAACTATATCAGATGCTGACATCTGATGTCCTACATTTTTATGGGCACCATATGACTTGGCATATGGCCTGCACAGACTTTGGCAATAATAACTCACAGCCAACACAGCCACTTGATCTGCAGAAAACACTCCAATGCCATGTGATATGTGATCTATTCATATTTAATGTAAAAGAAGTTAAAGAAGTTAAAGAAACAAGGAACACACACTTTACAGTAAATGTCTTTACAGTAATTCCACCTGAACACAGAGTAAATGGAGGGATTTTACGATATTTAGTGGGGGTGGTCGGGGTGTGCAAGGTCATCCTGATGTTGCCACGTCACGCTTTGGAGAGCGGGTAACACAGGCAATGCAGTTCACAAAAGAAGATGAAGAGAAGAATCTTAAATTGTCACGCAACACACCACACTACACTACAACACATGCATACAAGCACACACATGCACATGCTTTGGATGGTGGCCGGTGAAATGAGGCCTCTACATCTGACCCATCCTTGGCTTGTCCTTCCTCCGGGGGGCGGCCAGGAGCAGTGGGCAGCATTCGTTGACGCGCTCGGGGACCTCGTACCAAGTGTCCATCACTGGTCAGACGATGATGTGTGCATGTTTCTGGTGGGGGTCCTTACTGATGGTAGGTGGAGGAAACCCCATGTGAGCATGGGGAGAAAATGCAAACTCCACACAGAAAGGCTCCTATTTGGGAGATAACCCGCCGGAGCACGGTGCCAACAGCGCACTGTGCCACAGTTAAGTTCTTTAAAATAACAAAAATCCTAACCCTCAAAATAACTATAAAGAATTTGATAATTTATTGTTCGGTTTGGTTGAAACTGTATAAATAATAATAATAATAATAATAATAATAATAATAATAATAATAATAATAATAGTTATGACAATAATAACAATAAATATAGCTGGAGGCAGCAATACACGGGGTCTATTATCGACACTAATACAATCCAAATTTTCGAGTTCCCATTTGGAACGTAGCATCAGTTTGTGGTGTCACTCGTCTCTACATCAGCATTACATCTTGAAAAAGTTAAAATTTTCCTAGTTTCCATTGAACGCAGCATGGGCTCACGTAGTGACGTGGTGACGCAAGTTTTCCGAGTCCGGGTGACATGCTGAATTAATACTACAAGCTGATACACTTGTTGCGTGTTATGACTTTATCCTAAAAATTAGAAGGTGGTTGTCTGCTACCTGTAGTCAACAGAGTCCTGCCTCACAGGGCCTCTGTGGAAGAAAACCCGTGTGGAAGTTCCCAACAACACGGTTCTATTCAAATGAATTTAATATCTGCATGTCCCTCTGAGACATTTCTTAAATGTTTTTAACTTTTGGGACTCAAATCAAATGGACATGATTCAGACCCGTTGCTCTGGAGCTGCGAGCGAACAACATGTGTGAGGACACAAACACAGCATATGGTTTGGACTGTTTTCAACTCCTACAGTTTGTGTGTTACGACTGGCTCGAATGCAGCAAAATAAGGAGGGACACGGCACCGGGTTACATGTGAACAGAATGCCTTCATATGTACAAAAAGGGCAAAATTGACAAAATATCAAACGAAACGCCCCGCCGCCGTCAAGCAGATAAGGCGATACACACGCACACGCGTGCACACACACACACACAGGCTCACACACACAGACAGTTTGCAACCACTACGGAGCGATGGAATGCACACTACGCACCTCACACGGTGCGAATGTGCGTTCGTAGCCACAACCTGCACATAACTTGCAACTTTGACGATGATGTCATAAGCGTCTTGCTCAACAAACTCATCTCGCTCCACCACCCGATTGGAGGTTTAAGAACCTTGGCGTGTGGGTGATGCACGAACGTTCGGCTACTTCTGGTTAAATATCATAGGTTTTTTTTACGAATTCCCGCTCTGAATGCGGATCGACATGGATTGAACTTGACCCACAAGATGTCTGAGGCGCCCCGGTTCCAGCGAAACCGTAGCTCCCGCAGTTGTCGTGTTCCAGACACTTTTGGCCCGAAATGCCTAGGAGAATAATAATAATAAAAATCCATTCATACTGTGGGATGGACCCATAAATATACCTGCAGGCAGCATTACATGAGTTCGAGATTAGTCACGTTACAGTTTTAAGAGTACCCATGAAACGCAGCATCACTTCCTACTGACACCAATTACAAATTTCTGAGTTCACAGGGAAGGCAGGGTGGACGTTCTGCCCACTGCTTTATTGTCTTCGACTTTTTGGCTTCTATTTGGCATCTGGAACAAGAAAACACACAAACATTACAATGATTTCATAACACAACTTATAACACAATTATTTCTAAACTCAACAAAAACATATAATCAAAGAAAATGATCTGTTCAAAAACAACACAAATTACAGTTTTCCGAGTTCCATTGAATGCATTACTTCAGAGTTGTATACATAGTCTGGATCGGTACTTATCTTTTGTCTAAATTGTTCTCTCACAAATGTAATTTAAAAAAATTCTTTCTTTCAATTTCTGTTTTTTTAATTTCGTAATTTCATGTTATCAACATAAGCTTAAGATATTTTGCACTTATCTATTGTATGACATTTTCTTTGATGTTGTTCATTATTTGAATATTTGTCTAGACTATACTTTTTTACATTTAATTAATGCTGTTTATTATTTGCAGACCGGTGTTCATTCTTTCCATATTTATTTTTGCTAGATTTTAGTAATTGTTCTTTGTAATATCGTTCAGTACAGTATTATATTTACCGACCACATACCCGATTTCATGTGTCTTATGTTCATTATTGGAATTATATCTCATAATCTTTTTTTGTTTAAGAGCTTGTCTATTTATTTAATCTACATGGTGTTTTGTATATTCATAAAGTCTATCTTTTTATTTAATTATTTTCTTATTTTTCTTGGCCAGAGGTTCAGGAAGTATTTGAAGTATTTTTAATCGTGTCTACTACATATTAATCTTTTGTCAATTAATAATTTGGTGGTTGCTGTGTTTCCTTACGCGCCCTGTGTTTACTCTTTCTTCACTGTACAAAGCAACGCCAGTATAGCCAGTAAAGAAACTTGATGAGTGATTCATAATGTTGTGAAACGTCTTTGATATGGCTGCTGGCACAGAATTTGACTTATCAGGTTTACCTTTGAATTCTATGCGGTTGAACTTGAACTTGAACTTGAACTTGAACGGTTGTCTTTTGCATACACCTTGTCTTTTGGATGCTCCTTGGTTACTAGGTGTTGTCGTTGTGTGTCAATAACATCTATCTGTGGTCCAGCGATTTCAAATATCGGTTGACTTTGACTGAATGAAGGTGTAGTATCACGGAAATGACTGTAGACAGATTTGATCTTGTAGTAAGCTACAGAACAACTCGGTGTGTCATAAGGATGGTATCCAACTTTGCTTCTTGCGCGTGAATCAACAACTGCATACTACGATCCCTGCTTGATAATTGCACGTTTATTACCAGAAATAGTTAATAAGCATGCAACATCATTTTTTTAACAGTGTTTTCTGAATTGCTTTATTGATTGGCATAGCTATAAAAAAAAACAGTCATAGTGATCTACACCAACTGTTCTCAAACGATGGTACGCGTACCACTGGTGGTATGCCAGCTCCCTCTAGTGGAAGGCGGAGGAATATCCTAAATCGATTATTTTAAATGAAATAAATGTATTTAAAAACAGATACTACTTTGAAAAAAAAAATTGAATGAAAATATTTAAGCTACGAGATCACTGAAATGTCATTTGAAATAAGTTTTTCCTTTCCTGTAACAATTTTACAGGAAAGGCATGAACATAGACGAACGTAGGTAGACGAACGTAGCACGCGTGTGGTCCGTCTCTCGTGGCGTCCATTATTACCGGTATTTACTGTACGAGCTCAAAGTGTGATGGACAGAAGCGGAGGTAAAATGAATCGTTCAAAAACAGTGCAACCGTGGCTCCAAACGGGAACTCTAAGGAAGAGAAGTGTGAATAAGGAGTACCATATTTCGAGCAGCCCTGTTGAAACTGAAGTGGACAGTGAACCGAGCACAGGCGCCGGTGAAGTCTCCGGGGCACCTGCTAGCAGCAAACAGTGAAAACCAGTACGGAGGTATGACTCAAGCTACCAAAAATTTGGATTTGGTTGGAGCGGGACACGGGAAGAACCCAGGCCGCAGTGTGTGGTATTTGGTGATGTTCTTAGCAATAAATGCATGAAACCGTCACATCTCAAACGACACCTGACAACCAACCACGGAGTGCTGAGACAAACCAGTTGATTTTTTTTCTCGGAAAACGTGACTGTGGTGTGGGAATGGTGTGGTTTGAGCAACCACTCCTGTCCTGGTTCTCGGTAATTGGGGCCCAGGATCAGAGTGGCTGCATACCTGTTGATTGCTGATTAGTCTAACGAGCAACAGGTAAAGCCCCCATCCACACACACACACTCAGGAGAGGAGCCCTTGTCAGGACACGTGTCCATCTGCTCCACGGCTTGTTACACCGAGCCCACTCTCTACGATGTACTGGTGTGTCTGCAACCCGCTCTTCTGTGTGTCTGTGCCAGAGGTCCCTGAAATCGCCACTTGAGTGGCGTGTGGTTGGCAAAACTGCCACAGTGATGAACTGAAGCAGTTCAAGTCCATGATTCAAGCTTGTGTTACCAGCCAAAGCGCAGGAAGCCTTGTATCGCACCAGCCTCCGCATAGCGAAATCCGGTAAGCCACACACGATTGGCGATCAACTGTGTCTACCATTAGCCGTAGCGATGACACACATCATGTGTGGGGAGAAGGCTGCCAGACAGTTCAACTTGGTGCCACTTTCGAATGACACTGTGTCGTGCAGAATAGGGGCCATGGCAGATGACGTTGATAACACGCTCATTGAGCGTGTTAAAAGTAGTTGCTAGTATTCTATCCCGCTACATGAGACTACTCATGTTGCAGATTTGGCCAATTTGTGGTGCAGCTCAGGAGGACTTTCTGTCCTATAAATCACTGGAGACCAGAACTACAGCTGAGCATATAGTTCAGCTACTGAACGCGTTTGTCCAAGAGAATGGACCCGACTGGAAAAAGTGTGTTTGAGCCCGCAGGGACGGCACCAGGGCTATGACAGGGCGCCACAGGGGAGTAGCAGCCCGGATTGGCGAGGTGGCACCCGAAATGCGATGGGCACACTGCAGCATCCATCGCCAGGCCCTGCCGGTGAAGAAGATGCCCGAAGAATTGAAGTCTGTGCTGAACTCGGCTGTGAACACTGTGAACTTCATTCAGGCCCGACCGATGCGTTCCCGTCTGTTTCACCTGCTCTGCAGTGAGCTGGGCAGCAACCTGACTATTGATGATGGGGTCAGGGACAATCTCGTTGTGCACCTTGCCTCGCTCAGGCAACAATATATTCCCCAGTGGCGACCGAAGCGAAAAACAGCTGGATGAGGAACCCGTTTAGCATCGAAAACCTCTGAAATGCCCAAGGGTTTCACTGCGTGTGAGCAGGAGAGTTTATTAGAATTGGCGAATCTTTAATAGAATTGGCGTGCGACAGAACATTGAAGTCTGCTTTCAGAAGACAGTCGTTGTTGGACTTTCGGATACAGCAACACAGCGAATACCCTTCGGTCAAGGCGGTGCGCTGTCTCCTTCCTTTTGCGACCACAAATCTGTGCGAGAAAGGCTTCTCTTCACCTGCCGTCATCAAGACAAAATACAGAAGCAGGATGGATGCTGAGCCAGACCTGAGACTGAAGCCAACCTTGATTGACCCAGACATCGCGGGACTGTGTTCGCAGAGGCAGGCGCACCCTTCTCATTGGGCTTAGGTAAGTAATCAATGCTCACCGACAAGCTTACCAAATTTTAACATTATTTGTATTAATTATTAGCCTAATGTTCAAACGTGTGTGTATGTGTGGGCGGGGGTATTATAACGTTGGTCATAATGGTGGTTCTTGTAAAGCCTAATATTTTCTGAGGTGGTACGTGGTGTAAAATATTTGAGAACCACTCATCTACCCCCATACAGCCAGTAATAGGCTCAGCATATGTTATTTGAAATGTTGTATGAAACGTAATTTGTTCTTGGCAATTCTTGGCAATTCTGTTATTGCAATGTAATCTCTTCCTGGAACATTATCTTTTATTCCATCAGACTTTTTCATATCCCAATAAAGATTAGTTTGTTTTTTCAAAATATCTTCTAAGTCATTTTGTGTCCATGTGCAAACATTCTCGATTTTGCTTTTAAGTACTGCTGTTAAACTGATGACCGTACACTGCTTGTTCCTGGAGTCTCCTGGACGAAATGAGCCTCTTAACACCAAAATGTATGGGGAATCAACACTTATTTTGTATTATTCTATTGTGGTTATTTACGGCGATTATTGTATTTGGGTTTTGTGGGGGTTTTTTTCAAAGTCTTTTGAATTTCTGCTTAATATTTTCTTTTAGAACAGTATTATTGACCTGTAGGTAGCCCTCCCAGTCCACCAGGTACTGGAGGCCCCAGCCGCGGCGGTGGACGTCTTGGAGCCGGCTGACAGTGTAGGCGGGGTGGTCATCGATGATCCGGGCTGGTGGTGGGGGAATGGTTGGAGGGCAAAGGGTGCTAATGGAGATGGGTTTGACCTGTGAGACATGGAAGGTCAGGTGGATGCGCATAGTGCGCGGGAGTCGGAGCTGAACTGCAGCGGATTTAATTATACTGGTTATTTCGAAAAGGGCCAAGGAACCGGGGGGACAATTTTTTTCACGCAGACTTCAATGGGATGTCTTGTGACGAGAGCCAGACTTGGGACCGGATGTGTGGTTGGGACCCAGGCCCCGACGGCGGTCCGCAAGGCAGTGGTCCCGCTGGGCAGTACGAAACAGGGCGGCTTCGGTGTCCCTTGTGACAACGCCGGGGATGGAGGTTCTCTGATGGCATTGCCACTTTCTCCTCCTGGGCTGGGAACAACGGGGGCTGCTAACCTAGTGAGGACGCGAAGGGAGAGAGACCAATGGCAGAGGGTGAGTGGGAGTTGTGTGCGTACTCTTCTGAAGCCAACTGGGAGCTCCAGGAGGTGGGGTTGGAGGAGACAACACAGCGGAGAGCCGCCCCGAGCTCCTGGTTAGCGCGTTCCGACTGCCCGTTGGTCTGTGGGTGCAAGCTGGAGTAGAGGCTGACTGTGGCTCCCAAGGCCTGACGGAACACCTTCCAGACCTGGGAAAGAAATTGGGAAATATCCACAGGGAAACCATGCAGAAGAAGACATGGCAGACCATGAGGTCAGCGGTCTACCCGGTGAAGGGAAGTTTGAGCACCATCGTCAACCACCGTCAAAATGCCTGTGTTGCATTCAGAGGGGGGCAAGCGATCTAGGGCGTCTAGGGCGATGTGTGACCGGGGCTGGGGGTCCGCGAGGGACAGAGTAAGCCAGCCGGGGGATGTTGCGAGGCCTTTCTCAGGGCACAGATAGTGCAAGTTAGGATGACCTCTCGGGTGTTTGTAGCCTTAGAGGGCCACCAGAAGCTTCCTCTTAGCAGGGATAGTGTAATGTCGTGTCAGTGGCATGAAAACCGCTCACCTTTGAAGGACCTGGGAACGAACAGTGTCAGGGACAACAGGCAGTTGGGAAGTCCACCTCCCGGATCGGGTTGCGTCCTCTGAGCATCCACTAACCCTATCTTCCAAGTCAGGGCCCCCAGGACACCAAGTTGAGGGGAGGATGGTGTCAGGACCAGGTGGGACCTCTCCGGAGTCATATGGTTGGGCAAAGGGCGGGCGTCAGGCTTGACGTTCTTGGACTGGTGGACTGAATATACTCAAGGTTTTTATGGTCCGTCCAAGCTAATAATGGCTGTTCAGCTCCCTCAAGCCAGTGCCTCCACTCCTCCAGGGCGAGTTTAATTGCAAGTAACTCCCTGTCACCTCCATCATAACTGTGCTCTGCCGGAGAAAGACGGTGTGGGAAGAAAGCACAGGGATGAAGCTTGGAGTCAGGATAAATTCCCTCTTTATTCATTCTTTAATCATCAAGAACTTCTGCAATAACTCTGTCCTGTAGATGACCTGTGTAACGACAAGAGCACAGCTTTTTGTTACGCAGAACTGCCACCAATCCTCCTCTTTGGAGAATGATCTTACCATGTTTTGGGCTTTAAACAACTAATCACTACTCCAAGAGGGGGAGAGTCACCACAGGTGGGACAAATAAACATAGGGTAGGGTGACTAAATCTCATCTCGTTCCATTAGTTTTCGAACGTTGGCATGGCGGTGACGCACGACACCACCGGCTACTGTGAGTCCCATTTTGTTGGTTCTTCACCAACTTGTTGGTTCTTCACCAATCGATCCACAATTTCCGTATGTGGATCGATTTGTTCTAACCAGACGTCAACCATGTTCGTTGCTTCTGCCGTTGTTCTGTTGCACATAGTTTTAGCCCGAAAAAGTCTGAGGAAAATAAATGAAAAATTGCAATAGGGGATCCAGCCCGCACAAAACTATAACCCAGAGCCAAATCTTTGCTGTACACACTGACAAGCTGTGGACAGCGGCAGGTGTAGCATCATATGATCTGCGGGCGGGGACAGGGTTTATTTATGTTTAGAATGGAAACTCTGCCGTAACGTTGGGGGTGGAGGGGGCTGTGTGCGTCTGGCCCCTGGAGGAAGACAGGGGCAGCAAGAACTGATGCTCACTGATGCTTACATGTTCATTATCTGAAAATCAGACTGCTTCTCCTTTACCTGTCTCCTAGAATTACGGCTGTTATTTCAAGTACCATTCTTCATATGCATTCATAGTTTTTTTTTAGAGGTCCTTGGGTTGCGCTTACAAATTCCACTTTTTTATTATTATTTTTACATTATTATTATTATTATTATTATTATTATTAATAATATTATTTTTATTGTTATTAGGGGTCCCTATTGTTTGGATTATTGTTATTTTTCTTCTCGCTGGCACTTTTCATGATAAAACTGTCTGGAACATAACAACCGCCACAGCTACAGACCTGGTTGAGGTGTCGTTAGAACCAGGATGTCACAGACATCTCGTGGTTAAAGTTTCATCCAAATCGACACACATACAGAGCAGGGACTAGTGAAAAACCGACGACATTTGACCGAAAGTAGCCTAATGTTCTAAAACCTTCGGTCGGGAAATGGAACAAGATGAGTTTTAGACGCTTTGTGACATCATCATCCAATTCCTTATAAATGTGCAGGTCGTGGTGGTCAGAACGTCCATTCGCGTTGTGTGAGTGTGTGGTGTACAGTCAATCGCTCTGTAGTGGTTAAAGATTACAATCTAAGCACGCGTGTGTGTGTGTGTGGGTGTGGGTGTGGGTGTGTACACCGTCTGACCTGGTTGAAGTTGGCTGTTCCATTGATATTTATCTCTTTGGTCTTGTTGTAAATTAAAACATTTTATTTGGATCTAACCCCGTGTTAGATCTGGCGTTGTGTTTTTCCTTACTTTGTGGGATTCACGGAAGTTGTAAGACACAAAATCTGCACCAAACGTCAACTTTCCGTCACTGAGACTGCAGCTCTATATCCACAGACAATACGGTGAGTTATAACAATGAGAAGGTTTGGTTTAGAGGCAAAAATTGACAGTTATTTTAAAGAGATTTCATGTATATGCAGCTTCCTGCAACTAAATGTAGCGGGCTTGAAATGAAAAGGGAGATGGTGTTAATTATTACGAGTCCTTCCATAATAAGTCAAAGTCCACATTGATGTTATAGTCAAATAAATGTTATCGGTATTACATTACAGGCAATTCATCTATTTGACTGAGTTCTTCAATTGTCGATTTTTAGCACAATAAGTGCAATAAAGTACAAATTGAAAGTAACATGTATTTATTATGTTTGTGAAATAACATTTATCATATTTATTGTGCTTGATATATAAAATAACTACAAACTTTATGTTTATTCGTGTTCCGGATGCCAAAAAATAGCCGAAAGTCTAAGGCAATAAAGAAGCAATTGAATCGCAGAATTCACCGATTACACACTACACAGGATAAAGATGACTATTATGGCCAAACAATTTTGTCCTATACGACAAATTCTGGTCAGAATCTGGCTGAATTCATGTAGTTTGATGACGGATTGCTGAAAATCTGCAAAATGTAATATGTACCTCACATGACTAAAATGGGCCCCCTGTATTGCTGCCTGGGGCTGTATTATTATTATTATCATTGGTAGTAGTAGCGGTAGTAGTATTATTATCCAGATAAGCACAGATTTTGCATGTATTTGCACATCATTTTCTGTGTTTGTGTTTTTATTTATTACATAGATTTGTGTTTATTTGGAGATTTTCTATTTTTACATTTCAAATTTTCTTTTTGAAATTATCCTCACTTTTTTTTTTTTAAATCATTGCCATTTATTATCTATTTGTTGAGTGGGCGCACAACTCACAACGCATCACCTCATATCTTAATGGCATCCACGTAACTGTCATCTTTATTATATTTGCACGGACAATGCAGCTTCTTGGCTCCTGCTCGTGTGACTTCAGCAGACTGGCTCGACAAGGTCAATGCACTGTGCGTGCGAGGTTTTGCCCGTTTGTTTTTTTTTACCGATTTTCTGCCACCAGCTGGACATACGGGGTACTGCCAGTGTGACGCAGATGTTGAAAAAATGAAGTATGAGAGCCATCAAGTCACTTTATTTTTTGGAAAAGTAATTATTTTACGATGGAAATTGATTGTAAAACACATAGATGCAAACAATGTGTTTGTGTAATTTGGTTCTTAAAGAGCCAAAGGGGCGTTCGATGGGATTCCACATGCTGAGTGCAGGGACAGAGCTTGTCCAGCAGGAGGCGTTAAGAAATCACCTGTGGTTCCATGTCAGGCAAGGCCCGTCAAATGCATTTTAAGAGAAACAATCATATTTCATAAATAAATCAATTAAGAAATAAAGCAAACGTTTCTATATTATTTATTTATGCATTACCTCGTATAAAATACAAGTTATTACTTAATCAATTAATCGTTCAATTAATTGATTGATTAATTAATTTATGAGTTTGTTTATTTATTTATTTATGTATTTTTTTTATCTGTTTGTTTGTTGTGTCCATTTCTCCAAATGTAGCAGTGGATACATGTACTGTACTGGAAGATTGTTTTTAAAGTGGAATATTTCCCTAAGAGGTAAATATGCAATTCACTTTTAATGAAACCTGGTTTGTACTCTGACCTGCAGTACAAAGAACTGCACTGTGTTTATTCATACGAAGAGGCTCTGAACTTGCAGCAGACGAGAGGTCACGGCAGCCCACATGCCCGTGACCTTTGTCTGAGGAGACAAAAACCTACACGCACGGCAAGCAGTGAGAGCAGCGGACGCATAGTTTTGGGTGGATGTCACAAATATTCTCTCCCTCTCTCTCTCTCTCTCATTATATCCTCATATATGCTCTTCCCCATTGCCTTTCTCTCCCTCTCTCTCGTCTTTCCACCCTCTCAAGCCGGGGGGTGGCTGGTGTTTCGGTTGACATCACAACCGTCCTGGGGGAAGAAATGGAGATTTGGTTGGGGTGGTGCAGGTGGTCGTCATTTGATGATGTCATGGACGGCTGATTGACTGCCCTGATTGGAGCGAGGTGAGTGAGTGATTAATCACTGGGGGATCGGGGATCGTGGGCAAGGAGGAGAGGGCTCGGCGGATGGGGTTGGAATGAGGGAGGGAGTGGCTGAAGAGGAATCAATCACGCGATCAATCACGATCGACAGAGGGCATCTCGGGACCCTCCTCCCTCCCCGGGGGAAATACGTCGACATCATGGCGTCATGCAGGGAACTGGCCGACGCGCCCACAGACACGGCAGATGGTTATGCTTACAGTGGGCTCACAGCACCTGGTTAGATGGTATCAAGCCAACCAAACCCATGAAAGAAAACCAAAGAAAACCAAAGAAAAGTAAAGATACGTGACCGAAGTGGCGGAAATTCACCCAGAGAGGGGACTGATAACAACTACCCCTAGCAGAACATATGGATTTACTGCCATGAGACACACACACACACACACACACACACACACACACACACACACACACACACACACACACACTTCTCAGCACTTTCACAGGGCCTTATTGCTGGAAAAGCAAGACAAAGGAGAGCGGAGAGACATTGAGCAACAGAGATGTACAGTAAACCGTCACTTCCAATGCCTCTGTCACCACGCGCGGTGATACTCAGAAAAGCGCGAAATGGAAAGTGCCGGTTACCTCCAGAACAATGCTTACCATTTTGGACGATACAAAAGAAGGGCAAACCGACGGCTCAAAAGGGCCAACCCCCCCTTCATCAGCCGTGCCTTTACAGTATCATCTAGTGATTGGCGGAGAGTAAGTGCTGCTTCAGAAAGAGGGAGAGGTAGGGGGTCAGAGACACATCTGTCATCGAGCCGGGGGCTGACACATAGCCCCCCACAGCCTTAAGAGGAGAAGGGGCTCACACCTGATAGATAGATAGATGGATAGATAGATGGATAGATAGATAGATAAATAGATAGATAGATAGATAGATAGATAGATAGATAGATAGATAGATAGATAGATAGATAGATAGATAGATAGATAGATAGATAGATAGATAGATAGATAGATAGATAGATAGATAGATAGATAGATAGAGCAATATACACTAAACCCAATGATAAACAACAAATATGACCCAAAATAACAGAAAAACAATGAAAGACAAAAGATAAAGAAAAGAACCAGAAAGAGAGAGTTCTCTCTTTCTGTGAACCAGAAAGAGAGAACTTACGATTTTCAAAATCAGTTTATTTCGCCGAGTACATTTATATACACTAGGAATGTGTCATGGTGGGGTTTGCTGTGTTTCATACAGACGGTGAGCATAAAGAAAGCTCAACAGACTAGACAAAATGGCGAATAAATATAATAATCAAATAAGATAGAATAAAATGTGAAGTAAAAATGAAATTTAATAAAGACAAAAAATTATACAAAATATAAAAATGAACAGAATATACAAAAGGCGATACTATGCACAGGATCAATTACTGTTTTGGGTATGGATATTCCATCCATCACTACATTTACCTCATATACGTACAGTTTATAGTATAAATCCAGCGGCCCTTACACTATAGATCCCATTGATCCCCAATCCTTCTCTCTTCTCTCTCCCCCGCTCCCCTTAAGCCTCTCTTCCCTTCCCTTCCCCTCTGTTCTCTTCCCTACCCTCGGCTGGTGGTTGCATTACAATGGAGGCAGTATGCGCACCATCCAAACAGACCCCCAATCCCAACCCCCAAACCCCCCCCCCCCCCCCCCCCAATCCCCCCACCCCCGTCCAGTTGGAGATGTAACTGGATGCTCCTCACCGCTATCTGATTACCTCTGGCAAAGATTTTATCTACACTATAGTACCTTTGTTTGTATTTTGTGTGTGTGTGTGTGCGCACGTGTGTGCGTGTGTGTGTGTGTGTGTGTGTGTGCGTGCGAGCGTGTGGGGTGTGTGTGTGTGTGTGTGTGTGTGTTCGCTTGCACGTGGCCACTTGCCTTTCCCTTTCAACGTACTGCCGCTCCATCCCGACTGCGTTCCAAAAAAGGCGCTCAGATAAAATACCATTTCAACTGTTCGAGGAATGGAGTCCGATTCCCGCGTTGAGCGGCGTTCCGCATGCTCCGACACAAGGCCGTATCTCGAAGCAGATATGCCAGAGGAAGACGCACAAACACACACAAACACACACACACAAACACACACACACACACACACGCACACACACACACACACACACACACACACACACACACACACACACGCACACACACACACACAGACACAATACAGACTATCCAGTTTGGTTAAACCCCTTGGGGGGATGTTGTTAAACCTAAGCATTGTGTCTTCTTCAGTGGAGGGGGGGTAATAATGTGTGGTGGGTGGGGATCTTCTGAAGGAGGGGGAGGGTGAGATGTTAGCGAGCCTTTTGGGAGTGTTGGGGGGGGGGGGGGGGGGGGCAAGAGCCGTCCTCCCATTCTGTCTGACCCCAATGAATATATATAGACATATACCTAGATGCTCACAGGCCGAGTGTGCGTGGGAGCTGGACCCTTCAAGACAAAGACAAGGGGATGGACAATGCAGTGTGCAAGCGGGGACCCTCACCTACCCGCCTCCACACTGTCTTGGAGAAGCTGAAATCACACCTTTTTTCCCCCATCTAACTTCAGCACAACGCACACTGGATCCCTGGGTGTACTGCGGTCGCTAAATCCATAAAATGCATATACTTTCCCCACACTAATAAGACTAAAAGGGCATCTGCGTCACAGTTGTCATGGCAGAGAGTGTGATCGTCTATAAACTGCTCAACGAAATGTAATCTTCAAAACGCAAGGCACCACAATCAGAGTCTGTCGTTATCTGTGTGTGTGTGTGGGGGGGGGGGGGGGTATCCCACACACTGGGGACCACTAAGACACCACCCCCCCCACCCCATCCCTTGCTCTGGCGGAGGCAAATCATATTGATTAAGAATAATTATGAGGCTCGATATGAATAACTAATTTCTGTTTCCTTTCATGT